>NC_084732.1:28847813-28857813 GCF_033978785.1 Entelurus aequoreus
AACTTACCCTTCTTTGTGCAACTTCAAATGTCGAACGAAGTTGGAAGTTGTTGCGTCTCCGTCTGTAATATTCGAACTGCGTGATTTGCATACGGCAATTCGTTGACCAAGTCGTAGTTTTTATACCCGAACGAAACCAACTTTGGTATAAATCTTTCTCACTGGCGCGTCGTTTGACAACTCTTGTTCATTGGTTGTCCTGCAATTTGATTGGATGAATGCTGTGTGATGAAAACAATGTAGATCTAATTTGATTGGCTGTTGTACTGAGAGCACACATGCTGACACGCAGCACACACGCTGATAGACAGACACGTACAAAATGAAAGCTACGGAGCGCTCCCAAATGACTTTTTAAGCTTTAGGTTTTGGGGAAAGTAGCAAGTCATGTCAAGTCAAAAGGCTCAAGTCCAAGTCATTGATGTTAAAGTCTAAGTCGAGTTGCAAGTCTCTTTACATTTTGTCAAGTCGAGTCTAAAGTCATCAAATTCATGACTCGAGTCCAAGTCATGTGACTCGAGTCCACACCTCTGGTACAAATAGGTCAACACAAGTCAGAAAACGTATGTAATACATGTGGTGTCCTATAGGGTCCGTATTGGGTACACTACTTTTCATTATGCACATTAACGACATTTGGAAGGTATTATTAGATAGATTTAAGTTTGTATTTTTTGCTGTTGACAAAAATATTTTTGTTTTCGGGGAGTAGTAGTAACGAAAAACAATAAATTACAATGTTGATTTAAAGAAATAAACTCTCTCTAAAAAAATACATGTTATTTGGAAATCGGAAAGTACATATTTATGTAAAGCTGAAAAAAGAGCTTGAAAGAACATATGCAAGTATGTTTTTGGGTGTCATTTTAGACAACCAGGTGTGCTTGGAACCTCACATCAAATATTTGAGTGGTAAAATAGCAATAAGTATTAGTAAAACAAAACATATCCTGAACCATAAAACCTTGCACACTATTATTGCCATATCTTAATTACTGTGTAGAAGTCTGGGGTAATACTTGTTTGTTTTTTTCATTAAAAAATACAATCATGGGTGCTTACGGACTGTATCCTTGCAGACTGTATTGATCTATATTGATATATAATGTAATATAATGTATATATTGTGTTTTTATGTTGATTTAATTTAAAAAATAAAAAAATAAAAAAAAATATTATTTTTTAAAATTTCTTGTACCAATCGGTACCGGTTGGGGACCACTGCTTTACTGTACTTCTGCTTGTTAACTATAGATTTTAAAATTTAAATGCCACACTACCATTTTAAAATAGTAGATTTGTCATTGAAGACAAAGTATATATTTTACGACAGTGGTTAACTTATGTTTAGGCTTGTATGACTTGTAACAAAATAAAGAACAAATCCTACACATTACACACCTGTTGTCTGCTGCTTGTAGCCGGGCTGTGCTGTGGGCTGCAAGTCTCTTTCGGTGTAGAGTGCTGGAAGTTAACACTGTCTTTATGTCCTGTAACAAAGACAACATTGTACGTTCAAAGAGTTTGACACACACATCACATCATTTATAAGAGCATTCCCAACTCTTCTACATGCATTAGCTGATGGGAATTGTCGTAAAATACTTGGAATTTTGAATTTACTGTTATTGTTGTGATTTGTCGAGCGACATTTAGAACAAAACAAAAAAAAACGGCGGAAAATCAAATCCCATCACCACACTTCATCAATAGTCATATTCATAATTGATTCTTATGAGAACCATGACCCCGCCTTCACCTGTCAAATCCTAAAAACCTCCACTCTGTCAACCAATCATTCATGCAGCGGTCATATCTGGACCGCACCAGAACCACCAGAGAGAACAGACAAGAGAAGAAAATGCAGCATGGCTCCCGCCCGATCCAGATTTGGATAGACCAGAGTACCCTGCAGATGCGGCCCTAAACTCAAACCTCTCACAAAGGTCCTCTTGTCACAACTTTCACCATCATAGGTGAGCCCCGGCGAAGGGGCGGGTGCTTCCCAAACATCGTAATCCCGCTTTCTTCGTCTGTGGGGTCTTTGGGCGGCCACAGCAGGGGTGCGAACAGAACACGGTGGTCCGCTGTGTCCTTGGCTTTGAGTGTTTGTTTCACATCTGCTGGGAAAGGCCAACTTGTCCTCGTCGTCGCAGAAAGCCTCATTGACGTACCCCAAAGTCCCCTCCCCCCCACTGGACCCGCCTCCTAACTCCTCTGCAGGCAAGCAGGCAGGCTGAGCAGAGCCCAAAGTCTTAGACACAACGAGCACAGTAGGATACACACACACACTGTTCTCATCGTGCTCACGCATCTTCGGAGATTCACCGTTATACTTACCAACAAATGCCCCAAACTCTACAACGGCGCTGTCAGGCGGCTGCTGGCAAAGCCCAGCCAAGGAGAGTTCGGGTTGGCTTGAGACGCTGGGCTGGGAAGGCGTGCTGCTGATGTGGAAGTGAGCCCCGCGTGAAGGCACGTTGGGCAGGCTGGATGGCGAGTCGGAATAGTCCGGCTCATGTGGACGGGTCAGCTTACTGAGGGTAAAGGAGTGGCCCCGAAGACGCAGCTCCGGAGGGGAAACAGCACTTTGGACAAAGGCACAGGGGGCGCCGCTGCTGGAGGAACCAGCCTCTGCAGCAAGGTGCCCGAGGCCGAACAAGCCCCTCTTTTCTGGACTCAGATTGGGATCGTTCCCCAGTCCTGGCACGGGGCTTAACACGACCCTACGGTTACGATCAGTTGCATCTCCGGCGCCGATCCCAAAAAGTGAGTCTGCTATGTTAGCTCCAGCTTGGGAAAAAGTTGAGCCAAAGTAGGCCCCCACGCTCCGTTTTCCTATTGCGGAGGATTTGGACTGGGGGCCTGTGTCCGTTACCCCGGGAACTATGCTGGGGACAACGTTCTTGGAGAGGCTGAGCTCTTGGGTGATACGATTGTGAACCTTGCTAGCCTCTGATGCCCTTTGTGCTGTCAGCGTCTTTAGGGTGTCCACAGTGAGGGCAGAGAGGTCCTGAAGGTGACCAATCTGGGAGTCCAACGTGTGCAAAGAGCGTTTGATGAAGTTGACCCTGTTGCCCACCTCCTTCAGCTGCATGCACATCGTCTCAACCCTGAAAAAGGACCACAGATATGTTGTATTAATACAATGCAGAACATCCTACGTTATTATTGTCAGGGATGTTCCAATCATGGTTTAATGCTGCCGATTCCAATCATACTTGAGTGAGATCAGCCGATAACGATCACATGTATTAACTGTAATGTGTTTGTGAGTGCTATTGACAGTTCAACAATATACACAATATTCACATTTGTTTCTTATGCTCTTTCATTACATACAATTGTTTGAGTAAAATAGTACATAACTAATCAAAAGCAAAAACTAGTATCTACTTATTATTTTAATTATTTGGTTTTTGCCTTCAAAGTTCTCCTGTGTCTAGGAGATTCATCTCTGAATCTGTAAACAACCCAAAAATATCGACCTAATCACTCAAGTGTCAATCATATAGTGATGTTATCATGTTACCCCCTGGTATCCACACCACCCCCTGGTATCCACACCACCAAGTTATTGATGGATCCAATGCTGACACACCATCAGTTATATTATCTTCTCTCTAGACTTGTATCAATCTAACAGGTAATTTCCTATTAATATCTACTAACTTTCTGCTTTAACGTGATTCCATCTACACTTCATAGACTTTACTTGACACTTATTTCTTCTTTTGAATAAAGCTAACTTAGCAGTTAGTTTAGCTAGTAACATGTTTAGCCTCATCCTCCAGTGATAGTGATAGCAAAAAAATGCAGTTTATTTGCCGTGATTATCATTAGCTTAGGCCAGCGGCTCCACACTGTGTATCGAGACACACAATTAGCTGCTAGCCGCTTGTCAAACGGGGGACTAAAAATAAATAATGTATCAGCAAAAGGGGATGTTTGTGATCCACATTAATCGGCGATGGCGATCACACACTCTAATGACAACCAGGCCATACTGATCAGCTGCCGATCGATTGGCACATCCCTACTTATCATAATCATACCTTTCGGAGGTGAGACGTATGCGCTCTTCACTCCCTGAGTGAAACTGGTCATCTTTTTCATGAAAGTAGGTCTCGACACACTGCTCCTCAAAGTCATGAAGTTTTTTCTGGTCTTCCTCTGTGAGAAACAGCTCTGAGAGGAAGAGTAGGCAATAGTTAAAAAACAAACAAACAAAAAAAATTGCTATAGCTCAAAAATGGCGACATAATTTAATGTGCATAATTGGCCATGAGGTATTTAAGCAAACAAAAAAAAACATGAAAGATGAACAAATAAACCTTCTGCTTCTTTTAGTGTTTTCCGTGCTTTTATAGGACGCCACCGGCTATTATGTTAAGTGTCCAATAATGGTGCTTTACAAGCCTTTACATTCTCAAAATTGTTGTTAAAATGTTTAAATCCTAAATTATATTTACTTTAAAAAGTGTCCAATAACACTAGGGAATGTCTCCAGATTTGTTGCTCGTTGCTTTTTTGAAAACAAAACCTGGACGAGCATGAATACTTGCTCAGTTGGCAACACTGTGCCCATGTCTTAAATGTCTGGCAGACTCTGTGTTTATGAATATATGGAAAATGACCATGACTGTGAGCCTGGTTGTCAATATTAACAATTTTAAATAGAGTAGGAAAATGCTAAACTCTAGTCCTGAAGGTAATAGTAATTGGCAATAAACATTTGAGGGGTTGACACTAGGGATGTTCCAATCAGGGTTTTATATGCTGCCAATTCCGATCATCCATTAGTGAGATCAGCTGAGATCAATACGGATCACTTGTATTAACTTTACATTTATATATTTTTTTATGGTTAGTGCTAATGACAGTTTATAAATATCAACACAATGTACAAACCGGTTCTTTATTCTATTTTATTACATACAATTGTTTGAGCAAAAAAGTCAATAATACACAATAACTTAACAAAAGTAAAAACGACTATCTACTTCTCATTTAAATCCTTTGGTTTTTGCCCTCAGCGTCCTCCTTTGTCCAGGGAACTATTTACTGAATTTGTAAACATTACAAAAAACAAAATTATTTTTTCAGAAAATAAAAATATTGACCTAATTACTGTAGTATGGATCACATACTGAAACTACCGTTGGTGTCGATTGATTGATTGAAACTTTTATTAGTAGATTGCACAGTACAGTACATATTCCATACAATTGACCACTAAATGGTAACACCCGAATAATCGTTTCAACTTGTTTAAGTCGGGGTCCACGTTACAATACCACATGTCGTTTGCAACAACGCTGACACACTAACATATGCTGTTCTATTCTCTCTCTCTCTCTCGACTCATTTTAACTACTACTTGTTAATAGCTGCTTACTTTTTGCTGTAACACATTTCCTTCCACATTTCTTAATCTTTACTAAGCACTTTATTATTGGTGTTGTTTAAAGCTAACTTAGTGATTAGCTTAGCTGTTAACATGCTTGCTTTGGCTTGCTCTCTGTGTGTAACATAACTTTGTACTCCAGTGATAATGGTAATTGATAATGATACTTAGAAATGCAGTTGATTTGTTGTAATGGCAGTGATTATCATTAACTTAGGTGAGCGGCGCCACACTGTGTATCGAGACACATAATTAGCTTATAGCCGCTGGTCAGCTGGAGGACCAAAAACAAATACAGTGTCAGCCAGAGGGGATCAGCTTTTGCAATCGGCATTATTCAGCAATGGCGAACACATACTTTTTCAAAAAAATCGGCCGATACTCATCAGTGTCTGATCGATCGGCACATCCCCAGTACAAACCCCAAAACCAGTGAAGTTGGCATATTGTGTAAATCGTAAATAAAAACAGAATACAATGATTTGCTAATCCTTTTTAACCTATATTCAATTGAATAGACTGCAAAGACAAGATACTTAATGTTCAAACTGGAATTTTTTGCAAATATTAGCTTATTTGGAATTTGATGCCTGCAACATGTTTCAAAAAAGCTGGCACAAGTGGCAACAAAGACTGAGAAAGTTGAGGAATGCTCATCAAACACTTATTTGTAACATTCCACAGGTGAACAGGCTAATTGGGAACAGGTGGGTGCTATGATTGGGTATAAAAGCAGCTTCCATGAAATGCTCAATCATTCACAAACAAGAAGAATTCACTGTTACAGAGAACAAGGAAATGGGATAAAATTGCTATGGAATGAAAAGGGGTAGGATTAAATAAGCTCTGTTTCTTCCTACTCCTTTCCGGACGTGCTGTAATGAAACAACTGGAAATATGTAATGCATTAAATTGTATCGTAGGCATGTTCGAAATAAACTGAAAAATGTGACAATTTCATTAGTGTATGTTATGTTATATTCAGCTGATAATCAACATTTGCCGCCTTTGTGATGAGTGGGAATGGCAGACATACTTGGTCCGTATGTGTGCTCCTTCTTTCTCTTCCTGCACATGCAGAAGAGTGAGTAGATATGGCACAGGAGGATGAATGGGGGTGGCAGGACCGGTTTCTCGTGGTAGGCCATGATGAAGTGGTAGCGCTGGTACTTCCACACCAAGTTGGAGATGGACTTCACCTGCAGGTACACGTTGCTGGAACGAAGAACAGAGAGGATGTTGACGTCTGTCACACATGACATTTATTCATAAAAAATTTGAACAAATACAGAAAAACTAAATTAATTTCTCAATTTAGAATCTTTTCTTTTATCTTTGCGAAAACATCTGCATTTGCATGTACAGTAGACAGGGAAAATAGTCATTTTGTGGTCTGTCCTCTTTTTACGACACTATCACAGTGTTGAATTTAACTTAAAATTCAAGTGTGCAGGACTGTGTGTGTGTGCGCGGTTTGTCGAGCCTTGGCGGTCGGGTGGGTTAGTGGAGTTTTTTTTTCTGGGAGATGCTCAGACCTTTCCTGTTCACGGTGAAATGGGTTTGCCAGCGGATAAGTGGCAAATAATCTATGCCTCACGTAAGAGCAAAAAAAAGATTATACAATTTTTTTGTCCACCTAAGTTTTGCCCTAATTTTCTTTCTCTACTCCTTTTTTAATACAGCAAAACTAAAGGACAATCATTATGACTATTATTACTTATAACTATTTTATTTTACTTCTTTCATATATGTTCAATTGTTTTGTAATCACTATACATATATATTTTCATTTAGTGGAAAGCCTGCACAATTACCCCTTCCTCTTGTACACCTTTGTTCCTCATTTTATGTTATATATTGTGATCTAGGATCTCCCCCAATTCTGTAAATAAGCACTTCATTGAAAAAAAGTTTTTTTGTGCAGGGGTAATTGTACTATCCACCAGTAACTACTAGTGCAGGGGTCCTCAAACATACACGGCCGCAGATCAAAGGTTGACGCAAAAATAATAAAAAAACTTCTTTAAAAGTGGTTTTACAAATACCATTTTTGAAAAATCCCTACTCCATGTACTTCAATTGAAATAAAATAATTACATTTTGTTAAATTAGCTGACAAAACGAAAACCATAGGAGACCGATGCAGTAGTTCTCATCTATCCATTTATCTTCTACCGCTTGTCCCTTTTCGTATATAAACACTCTTATTCAAGCTTTTGTACTGCAAAGGTGTCCAAAGACACCCCTTGCTGTAGTATCTGTTGCCTTTTCTGTCTTACAAGTAGCTTTATAGTTATTACAACTATTATAGGATATAGCGCCATCTGTTGCTTTGACATGCACTTGACATCTCTCACATAGAATATTCTGTGCTTTCCACTGTTAATTTTACATATTACATGTGTGATATTAGTTGCTAGTTTTGTGCCACCTACTTGAAGAAAGCAATGAGGAGGTTGACCATGAGTATGTACTGAACAAAGAGGTAGACTGCTTGCAGGAGAGGAGTAAGCCACACTCCTGCGTTCTCACACAAGTTCTTCACGTTTTGATCACTGTTGTTGGCACACACTGAAAAGAGAAGGAGACTATTAGGACACACAATACAGTACATACACACAAATCACTTCCTTTTAGTTCTGGATGTGTATGTGACCCCCCCAGTATAATAATTGTGACAATTGGCAGTCTCTTGAGCAATCCTAAACCATTATGCCAGTGGAACACTTGAGATTTTGATTTATCGAGCTTGTTTTTTAGTAACAGATCATCAGGGGGTTCCGTAGTGAGAAGCCTTTGAGTAAAACTGTCCTTAACCATCGTAATCTGCCCTTCCGTTCTCATCGTCCTTACCATCGATTTCATATGCATACACCTCCCCGTACATCATCCAGTACGGCTGGAACACCACCTCTTTGGCCAGCGTCCAGCTTGGCTCTTCGTCGGGGTATAGGATGGCTTGGCGGGGAACGCCGTAGCTGAGCAGGACAATGGCCATGATCACCACAATGTAAAACATGTTGGCAACCTGTAAGAGACAACATGCATTTTGTTACATAAAGCACATGCCAGCAAGGGAATATGAAACCATCCTTAAAGCCAGACCTCGGCAATTATTTTGACTGGGGCCACATTGTAACCTGACTCTCGACAGACCCTTGTAGTTCGCTGAGCTCAACACAAGGGTCTGGGCTCGAAGGCATTGCAAACTCCTTCCAGATAGCAAAAAATAATGAACCAATCAGGATCGCCGGGCGGGATTTCATAGATGTGACGTAGCGCCGAAGGGACTGTTTGATTCAAACAACAATGGCGGCACGGAGCGAGGAGTCGTGTGCTGACATTGATTCTGCTATTGTAACTGTTTTGCGACATCGATAGAATATAAATTATTTAAAAAATAAACAGAGAACGGTTTTGAAGGCATTTATTGGTGGCAAAAATGTTTTGGCTCTTCTTCCGACCCGGTTGGATTTCCCAGCGCCGCTCTTATCAGCGTCACGGGTTGATTTCGATGTGAGTGGTTGAAGTAGCACGTCATTCAAGATAACGGACAAGTGGTTTATCCAATCACATAAAATTATTTTTTTTACAAGGCCCCGCCTTCTGAAATACATCTCCTATTGAGAACTCCCAGATTCTTGTGTGGAGCTCAGCGAACGACAAGTATCTGGCGAGAGTCAGGTTAGCCACATTGAGCATTGAGATAATATATACAAATACAGTATACATGCACACACACACATATACATATATATATATATATATATATATATATATATATATATATATATATATATATATATATATATATATATATTAGGGCTGCAACAACTAATCGATTAAATCGATTACCAAAATAGTTGGCGATTAATTTAGTCATCGATTCGTTGGAACTATGCTATGCGCATGCGCGGAGGCTTTTTTTTTTTTTTTTTGTGGTTATTTTGTTGTTGTTTTTTTTGTTTTATAAATTGCAACATTTACAAACAGCTGATAAACAATAATTAAAATAAGTACAAAAACAGAACAAAACAGCGCCAGGGCGGCGGTGAGGCTACGTCTCATGAAGTGGCGTAAGCTAGCCAATGATGTGTCATGTGCAGCTCACGTGACGACGGCGTCTCCTTTGCTGGAAAAATTCGAAAAATGGCGCAGGAAAACACTACCGATAGTTTAGCGGAGAAAAATCTTGAGGTTATTGCTTCAATGGAGAAAAGTGTACGACCTAAGTCGTCAAAAGTGTGGGAACACTTTACTTTAAAGACTTCAAAGAAGAGCGTTTCCTGCAAAATGGCACGGAAGTACAACATTGCTTCAGAAGCACCTGAAGAAGAAAAATGTTGTAGCCATGGATGAAGGGAAGAACTCACAGTACGTAACTTTTTAAGTCCATAGTGGCAACAAGCATTCATGAGTTCAGCTTTTTTGTGAGTAACGTTAAAGTTATGCCTTTGTTGCAACGCGGGGCTGATGTGTCTCCGGCACATTTCTCTCAGTTTTGAGAGAGAAAACGCACGGTTACCAATTTGGAAATAAACGTAACGGACAGAAATATCTCAGGTTGGTTTCATAATGGATCAATGCAGCCAG
>NC_084732.1:29167813-29360313 GCF_033978785.1 Entelurus aequoreus
ATTTACAATATTAACTATGAACGATAAAACACTGAATATTGACAACATATGAACGTCACACCCCCTCTCGATCGACATATTTTACAATCAAGCGAAACACAACAAAAATGCAACAAACGGCGAAATATGAACACGGAAGGTAAAAAATAAACCCACCTACAATCTGATATATCACTAAGCTTTAGAACTTTGTTGTAAAAATCCCTTTCCGCGTCTGTCCCTGACACCCGCATTTCAGGCTGACACTCTGTGGAAACGCTCCCCACCCACAATGCTTGGTGCCACGTCTGAGCTGCTGTGATGTAGATTACCATAGTAATTTGTATATCATGCAAAAGCGCAGATTCCAAACATTTAAATACTTTGTATAGTTCACAATTACGGTAATTTGAAAACATCACTGCACATCATAATGGCGGCTACAGTTTCCATCTTAAAGATCTAAAAAAATTATTTGGGAATGTCCAACGGGCCAGATTGAAAAGCTTAACGGGCCGCTGCGGCCCCCGGGTCTTAATTTGCCCAGGTCTGGCGTAGCAGATGTCAAAGGGAACCCCATCAGATCCGACCTAAACATCCGGTTTTACTCGCTAGCATTAGCTTAGAGCTAAAGATGGACATAACTTTGTTTTCCAGCCATGGGAGCAAATAAATAATTTGTGTGTATCACTGCTAGTCTGCAACATACTGAAGCAGAATGAGTCTTATGTCAGCCAAGGATATTAATATAATATCTAAACGGTGAAAATGTATCCATGAAAATATGAAAAAGCTGCTGATGGTGTGTTTGACAGAGAAGCAGCTGATACCATGGAAGTCTACCCTCCAAGGTAAATACGGTAAATTATTATTCTATTAATTCATAAAACTACTAGTAGTTGTTAGTAGTACGTGCTATTGTATTGTTCATCATGCAATATTTCTTGTAGCGTGTAGCTTTTTAAAAATTTTTTTTTTCAAAAAGCATGTTACATGTTAATTATGCTGTTCAATTGATTTCAATGGGAGACGTTCATTTGAGATACACATGTTTTGAGTTAAGAGCTCTGTCGCAGAACCAATTAAACCGGTAAGTTGAGGTTATACTGTAGCTACAATCTTATTTTATCAGACCAGAAAGACCAAAACAATCTTTTTGATAAAAAACATTTTTGGACTTCTTTTTTTCATTAGAAAAATCTATGGGATAGTCGGATAGAAGGTTTGTTGTTTTATGAAAATAACAAAAAAAATATGGAGATACTGTACATGCTTTGCATTAAATGTAAGTCTGTATACAAATGTCTCACTATACATAAATATTTATTGTGTTGTCATTTATAAGTAGCTCGCCTAAAAATATATGTCAATCATTGGAGTTCATTGCGGGGACTTTTTACATTTTAACTTTCAAAATAAAAATTAAAGACATTTCAAAATACATTACACAATTATTATTGGAATGCAATAATAAAAAAAGTACACCTTATGTAATTATTTCAACATTTAAATCTACTTTTTAAGTATTTCTCAGAATATAAAACAATCATTACTATTTATATTATTTAGTTTTGTAATGAATGTGCCATTAGTTTTGGTCGCTGATGGATTGACTGTTAATAATCACACGATTCTCTTGTCTGCTAATTAGAACTGCAACTAACAATTATTTTAATAGTCGAATAGTCAAACGGTTATTGCTTAAGAGCTGTTGTAGATGTTTAAGTTTGACGTTGGGTCGGCGAACTGATTTTAACTCATTTTGAAAACCTATTACAGATGTAAACATGACATTCAGTGCAAAAAGTATCATTGTCCAGTACGGTTAGGGTTAATTATTAGCAGTAGTTATTTACCTAGAGGAATACAAGTGCAAAGGTGAACATTCCTGGCAGTCTATCAATTAAAAATTTCCATCAAAAATCTAGTATGATCAAATATGGTTCCTTGCTCAATAAAGAGCTAACTAAAACCAAAGCTAACAGGCCTGTAGCTTAACTTTCAGTACAGACATTGAAAACAATGTCAACTTGATTGTGTTGTACAAGCCGATAAAAAGTCACCAGTTTCCCTCAACATGCAAATGTACCGCGTGTGAACTACACGTTATGGCGTTACACTCACGGGCAGCTGTGGGTCGAGCAGATCTGGGGCTGGACAGCGTCCTGTTACAAATGGCCGAAGTGTCAGCCTCCTCCACATCCTGCTGCCAGTGGCTGAGACAAAACATGACAGACAAAAAAACAACAAACATGACTGCTGGAGTTAAGCGACATGTGTTCATATTCTCCGCTAGTCTTCTATGAGGAACATGATCATAGTGGCTACAGTGTGACAGAAGGAACTACCTTCTTGTGTAAGTTTGGGACATCAAACTGACTGCCCCGTTTTTATTTGTTGTCATTTAGGTTGACAAAAATATTTCAATAGTTATTGGAACTTGTGAAGTAGAATACCCCTGATATTGTACAACTGTTAAGATTTGGTCATATATTCCTGTACAAAAGTGCTTGTTGGTGCAGTTAGTGTCTCTATGTGTTGGCAAAGTTGGACAATTACGGTTTGGTCAATTTTATCAACGATTTGATTTAAAAGTTTAATTGATACTTGGAAATAAAAGAGACATAATTTTTTTTAGCAAATTGATCAATGTTTAAAAAAATATATTAGGGTGTCCCGATACCCGATACAATACCGATATTGGAGCCAAGAGTATTGATTGACTGATATTGGTATTTTGTAGTGTGGAATGTTAGAAAAAAAAGCTTGATCAAGGTAAATGACTTAAGCAGAGAATTATGGTAGGTATTATAACATGTATTTATCTGGAATTGACTTACGCTGTCTTTAAGTTGAAGTGGAGTGGTAATTTATTTTTTGCAAAGCCTACTGGCCACAATAATTTATAACATTAAGGGAAAATTGATGGATGGATGGGTTATTGTGTAGTAAGTTAAATGATGCAGACACGTTTGTTACTGAATACTTTCTAATAAGCCTTGGAGACGTTGTATCTGTAAGTAATATGCAACTATTATTTTTTTGATACTTGTGTCTATTGATAAATGCCATGTTTTAGACTACAATATTGTTTAATAAAGGACCCTTATTTCCTACATCTAGCCTGTGTGTTATTGTGTGCTTAGCTGTTGTGTAGCTGCTAGTTCCTAGTAGCCTATAACCTACAATGTTTACTTCTCTAAAATACAAGAAAAACAAACCTTGTGTGATTATTGAAGGACATTTTGCTCTTAACTGGTTGTCCAGCTTTGCACACGTTAACACACATAAGGAAAGCTTGTATTGGAGCGCTTAAGTCGGAAATTTTAGATACAAGCCAATATCATCCAACATCGGATATCACTATTGGATCAGAACACCCAAATATGCATTTTTTTGTGGTCATAGCTGAGGGTGATAATGACCAAATACCGGTAATTCATTATATTAATTTGTTGTGCAGCTGGAATAGGCACCAGCACCCCCCGCGACCCCGAGAAAGACAAGCGGTAGAAAATGGATGGATGGATGGCTCGTCTCCAGCTTTTTTAAACATGCTGTGGTGAATCCCATTCTTAAAAAGCCTAATCTTGATCCGGTGGAGCCTATAAATTACCAGCCCTTTTCAAAACTTCCCTTCATGTCAAAAATCATGGACAAAGTGGTAGCTCAGCAGCTAACCACCTTTCTGGAACAGCATGATTTTTATGCGACATATCAATCTGGCTTTGGGTCAATCCACTCCACCAAAACGGCTCCTTTGAAAGTTTCCTTTGACGTGATGATGGCCGCTGACTCTGGTCACTACAGAGTTTTACTCGATTTGACATCTGCCTTTGATACTGTGGATCACAGTATACTAATTAATGGACTCAAATCTGAGAGGATGTTCTCCAGTGGTTTACCTCTCCTATATATAATATGAACTTTTAATGTTGCTTTTTTTAATGATTTAATGTTCAATGTGTCCAAGCTCTCATGTGGAGTTGCCCAGGGCTCTGTTCTGGGGCCTGTTATATTTTTGTTTTACCTGATACCATCCGTGGTTTTGAAAATGCTTCTTATAATTTCTATGCAGATTATATTTAACTGTATTGCTCTTTTAATGAGTAAGTTTCACCTTTTATCTGAGTTCTTGAAATGTATATCCTGTATCAAAAACTGGTTGTCTTCGAATTTCCTTCAGATAAAGTCTAACAAAATGGAAACTCTGATCATTGCTCCTGAAAAAAAGATCCCCCCGATCAAGAACTCCCTTGGTGTTCAGGTGCATCTGTTAAAACCAGCTTCAGAAACCTTAGGGTTGTGTTTGAACAGTCAAGGTCTCTGGAAGGTCACTGTTGTCAACTGACCAAAAACTGTTTTCTATCACCTGAGAAATATCTCTAATGTGAGATATTTGTTATCACAATCGTATCTCGAAATGATCATTCTCGTCTTGCATTGACTAATCTAGTTGTTTTCACTTGTCTCAACAAGTCAACTCTAAAAAGACTTCAGACT
The DNA here is from genome assembly GCF_033978785.1 of Entelurus aequoreus. Taxonomy (NCBI): domain Eukaryota; kingdom Metazoa; phylum Chordata; class Actinopteri; order Syngnathiformes; family Syngnathidae; genus Entelurus; species Entelurus aequoreus. The sequence continues at coordinate 29,172,296 of NC_084732.1, forward strand.
GTACAGAATGCGGCTGCCAGACTTTTGACAGCCGCCTGCATTACCCCCATTGCATTAAGTCTTCATTGGCATCCAGCCAAATTTCGCATTGAGTTAAACATTTTAGTCCTGACTTTTCATGCGCTGCCTGGTGGGACCCTCAGTACTGATCCCTAAAATTCATTTTAAAACCCGGGGAGACCTGGCATTCCAGGCTGTAGCCCCCAGACTCTGGAATGACTTGCACCAGTCCCTGCTTGAGCTTGAATGTGTTGACTCTTTTAAAAAAACATTTGAAGACTTCGCATTTCAGAAAAGCTTTTAGTTAATAGACTTTTGACTTTTTAAACATTTTTAAAATCCTTTTTATGATGGTATAATTTAATTATTGTTTTAAATTCACCAATGTTTTGTACAGCACTTCGAGTTTTTTATGTGTGAAAAGCGATAAAAATAAAATGTACTTGCTTACTTACTTACATTATTTACTATATACACACAAATGCAGCAGTTGACTTCTTTTTACACTTGTATAACTGCAAATGTGTCATTCCTTCTTTCCTGTAGGCATCCTTTATGTAGTACAAAAAAACCTACTATTTTTAACTTACAAACGTATAATACAGACATCCAACTTCTTTTTAAACTTGTGTACAATTTAAGAATGTTAAACAAGTTGTTTTTTGATGATGACAGTTTGAGCCTGGAACAGATCATTTATGTTTCCTTTATTTTCTATAAGTGCAAGTACGTACTGTGTTCAATCTAAGAGGTTCCATTGCACTCTGGTGTTTTTTAGATTTGTAGGCGTTGCACTGCGCATCTTGACTTGTGATTTGTTGCATTGGCAATAATGTACCTGTCAGGCGGCGCCATCCTGACGTCACGACACAGGCGCCCGCTCCAAGCGCAGTAGGGGTCTCTGGACAAGACGCACTCTCCACAGCTCAGGTAGTTGGAGCAGTTGGCCACAGGCACCTCCACCAAGCCCGAGTAGGATGACACAAACAACAGACCCTGCATGTGGGAGGAGCCGAAAAAACATGTTGGCTATTTGCATTTTTGTCATGTAAAAGCACATGCACTTTTTAAAAGCATAAGACAATAAGAAGAGTATAATTAAATAGAGCGCAAAATCTAGCCAGATGTGCTCTTGCTTGGGGCCAGCAGGGTAGTTAAATTGCGGTTAGGACACATGGTGGTGAGGCCAGTGGATGACACGCAGCCTTTTTAGCATTAACAGAGTGTGCACACATGCACACTCAGTCTGTATTACCAGCAATATTTTAAACAAACATAATGTGATTAGGCTGTTTGTCTTTCATAGCCCAGAATACATGGAAATGTATCTGGTACTTTATTAGAATTATATCATCTTCGATAAGAGTCCATTTCAACCCTGGGACAGGCCATTATGTCATAAAGAAAGAAAGGTAATGAAATTGAGCCGCAGCTAAAACACCAGAGAGGATCATAAACTCTGCTCCAGATGGTGAAATAACTCTTAAGAAAACTCGACGGGATGGCCCCCGTGGGGAGAAACGTCTTCAGGCAGCTTGAGCCGGGGTAAATTTAGCTCTTGTGCAGTGTTTTTTTATTTTTTTCCTCTTCTGACTTAAATGAATGATTAGAATCTAAGAGGTAGGATATACCCTCTGAGGATCCAGTTCGATGTGCTGGACAGGCTGCGGGTCAGGAAACAGAATCATTTCCTCGATGATGTGCATCTTGTCGTTGGCATTGACGGCCTTGTGGAGCTTGCCGTCGTCTGGATGACAACACAGAGCAAAACAGTAAAACAACTTACATTGACGCACTCAAAATATTATCATTGTCAAAACTGACAAGTGTAGCGCAATAAAGTTAACTCAAATGTACTGCTTGGTGGAAACAGGCTTTATTGAGGCTTATCAAAAAAACAAAAAAAGTTTATATCACACCTGTGAGGTGGGATGGATTATCTTGGCAAAGAAGAAATGCTCACTAACACAGATTTAGACAGATTTGTGAACAATATTTAAGAGGAATAGGTATTTTGTGTTTATAGTAAAAGTTTTAGATCTTTGAGTTCAACTCATGAAAAATGGGAGCAAAAACAAAAGTGCTTTGTTTATATTTTTGTTCAGTATATATCAAACGTTTTTTTCGAAGGCATTTTTATTGATATCGATTATGTGTCTATTGCGATATATGTTGATATCAGTTTAGCGGTAGGGCTGCAACTAACGATTAATTTGATAATCGATTAATCTGTCGATTATTACTTCGATTAATCGATTAATAATCGGATAAAGGAGACAAACTACATTTCTATCCTTTCCAGTATTTTATTGAAAAAAAACCCCAGCATACTGGCACCATACTTATTTTGATTATTGTTTCTCAGCCGTTTGTACATGTTGCAGTTTATAAATAAAGGTTTATAAAAAATAAATAAATAAATAAAAAATATATAAAAATAAAAATAAATGCCTCTGCGCATGCCCAGAGCATAGATGTAACGAATCGATGACTAAATTAATCGCCAAATATTTTTATAATCGATTTTAATCGATTTAATCGATTAGTTGTTGCAGCCCTATTTAGTGGCCCAGCCTAGCATAAACTACTATTATTTGGTCACCTGTTCCAATAAAAAGCACGTCGTAGGCTCGCTCCATGCCCTGAATCTTGTGCACGGCGATCTGCGTGTAGCGCACGCTGCGTTTCAGCAGCAAGGGGGCACTTCGTATCACGCTGTCCATCAGGAAGTGGTCCTTGACAAAGTTGAGCACCTTGTCGGGCATGTGCAAAGATGACTGGATTCCCATTTGCCTGGCATGGTTGGTCACACACTGCGTTGGCGAGAAACGAAATACAATCTCATGTATAACGAGTGCCATTATGATGACAAGTGACAATTTGAGACAAAAAAAGGTCGAGAATGGTCCACTCACCGCTCCGGGTCTTGGTTCTGGTGCAGGGTGGTTGTACGTGTACCACTGCTGCGTCTCCCTGTTGACCTGCCGGTAACGCCCACTGAAGGCTCTCTCCACCTGTGCCATGGTGAAGGCACACACTGCCGAGCTACCTGATGCTCCTTTATACCTGTTAACACAGTTAAAGGTCCCCGTTATACAAAAATGACTTTTGATTGATGTTCTAATCTACTTCTAACTATCTTACAGATATGCACGCCTCTTTGCAAAAGTTTTTAAAGCAGGCTTCTCTACACATCTTGAAAACAATTAAAACTTTTTATTTTAATTTCATTTCAAATGTATTTATTTAATTTAATAAAATTTTCCTCCAAAAAACAAACTCTGGTGGTACATGAACAATATGTTTGCCTCATACCACTGTGATGTAAAGACCCCGTAAAAGACGGTGCTCTCCCAGCTGTCTCCCATGGGCTTCAGGACAAACATGTCCTGGAGGATGTTGAAGGGGAAGCCGTCGTCTGGGAGGGAGCACAGGAGCTGGGCCTTCAGGAAAGTGGTCCATTTCTTCTGCAACACCCGCTCGCCCCCTCTGTCGCCCTGGAAACAAGTATATCAGGTAGGTCAGACAAGGACATTTTTACTTCCAGTGGTGTGGAAGAAGCCCATTAAACAACTTTACGATGGACTGGATGGTGAGCCAGTGGGCTCTCGGAGACCTCTGACCTCACAAATCGACAAAAGATATTGTTCTCAGCAGTTTTCCAATTTTATGAATTAATAGTCAATTCAGCAACACAATCATCAGCTTGTCATCCATCTATCCATTTTCTACCGCTTGTCCCTTTCAGGGGTGCTGGAGCCTATCCCAATTTTTTTTTTTAAATGGCAAATTATCCATGCAGTATCTCACTTGTCCTTTGGAAGGTGCTGCTGAGTTCTAAACTCAAAGCATGCATGTGTTTTGAACTTAATGAAAAAGACTGAAAATAAGCCGGGGGTCTTTTTGTTTCTGCTTTAGTGGATTCTGCCTTGGATTTTATAGCCATATTTCTGTCTCTTCGACTCCCTCTCCACTTCTAACTGTTCCAAATGCAAAAATCATAAAGAGTACAAACAATGGCATATTCTATTAGCTAACTTCCTTTATCTGAATAGCCATTTGCGATTTATAGCATGAAATAACAAATATATTGCAGTCTTGTTGTTTATTTTTCAAAATGATTAAACTATTCAATGTCAAAATATAAACAGTAGAAATAATGAACAAAATGTCAGATACTGTCTTGTTCTAAAACACCAATGAAAATGAAATGTAGCATTTAGACAGGCTATACTGTAGCAAAAGTCCTCACATGTATGTCATGTGTGTTCTTAAATGTGTATTCCACGTCTTCCATGTCGAGAGCAGTTTTGATTTGGGCTTACATGGTAAACAACTAAAATGAATGTTGTGGGCATTGTTTTATCCAAACGCATACATTTGTCCAAATGTGACCAAGTAGCTGCATTGTGGGTTTCATGGATCTACATCGCTAAAAGAAAAATCTAAGGAAGAAAATCCCTCTGCCAGCTTCCACTAGTTTTTTTAAAATATATAAATCGCCCGCTTGTATATTCTCTCTTCTCCGACTCTCTTGTTGTCATTTGGGATGTGCGCGTCTGTTGTGATTTTCCTTCCTGGTTCAATGACCCGTCCCATCTTGATTTGGCCTGTCCGTAATGTTTTGCTCTAATCTTAACCAATCGTGACTCATCATAGTAAACCAACCAACCAATCATGGATTTTCTCATATGTAAACCAAACAATCATCGTTGGTGTTTCTCGTATAATTTGTACCCTGCCCGCGGAGTTGCTTCGCTTAATAGCTTAGATTTTTAAGTTAATAATTTTGAATGGAAAACCGTAGTTTTTATCACTGGATTATTAAAAACTGTACTCATTACAGGAAAACCGTTATTTTTGGCAGTTATGGCAAAGAGACATCAAGATTTTAACACACATTGTAGGTGGAAAAAAAATGAAAATCTTTTTTTATATTTTTACAGAGATAAAAAAAGACGGATTTCCGACCATAGACGGAAAATCACATCCTTGTCAAAGTATTGTGTCACTACCTGATTTACTAAGATGCCCGATCCGTTTACGCACAAAAGTTTTGCGAATTACAAAAAATGGAACACTTCAATTATTAGTATTGAGAATTAAATATGAGGCTGGTGTATGAGAATAACTGGAGTTCCGAAAAAATGTATCAGCTGGACATTGTCAGTTTTATTTGTGCACATCAAAGTGTACACACAGTCTTTTATTTTAGGTTACTAACTGTAGTACACAAGTGTAAATACTGGTTATCATTTTGTCATCTAATTAAACAAACTCAAAGTCTGTGTCTTAAAGGGGGCCTATTATGAAAAACGAACGTTTCTTACCTATTGGTACCTGTTTTTGAGTATTTGAAATCTGCATAAGTCCCAAAAATTAGAAATCAAACTATGGAGGAGGCATTGCAGAGATATTTATAAAACAATGTTGTTTTCCTTCATACTTCCTCCAAACGAGCCATTTTGAATTTGCCACATTTGTGACTTTTTTGCCGAGTGTGACTTTAGTAGATATATCCATATATGGTAGAAATTTACCCGTAGAGCTTTACGTGAGTCGGCCATTGTAGTCGACAAGTTACTTCCTTGTTTCTATCCTCTTGTTGTGGGGCAGACTTTCTCGTACATGCACATGCTTCCTCCGCTGTTGCCATTTCTAATACAAAGTAGCGTATAGTTCAAATTTAGATTTGTCAGTAGACTTGCTATGGAAGCACTAAAAACTACAACATGGCTGATAGGGAGAAGACGCAGTCCAAGTGGAGGCACATAAATAAGACCACCCACAAAACGGCACATCCTGAAGAGATGGTCAGAAAGCGGCATGTAGACGGTCTGTAAAACATCATCTATGCAAATGTTTGACCAAAGAACCACCATTACACATTATGCAGACCACGAGGAAGTGCTTTAAATGTAGGGAAAACATCATGATATGACCTCTTCAACTGAAAATTAATATAAACAATGTCAGCAGACATACATCCATGGATGAATCCGGACCTATTAGCTGCCATAAAAGACAGAGACAGGAAATACTCTGAATACCAAAAATGTAAAACAGAAGTAGATAAACAACCCAATAATATCAACCTCAAATTACTCCTTTCAACTCTCAAAAAGCAATGCAATAAATTAAGAAATAAGTCAACCAACCTGACCAAATCCTTAAAAAAAAATTACATTAACGACAAAATAGAGGAAAACACAAATAAGCCACGTGAGCTCTGGAAAATTCTCAACAACCAGCTTCCTGGTTGCAGCCATAAACTAAAAACAAGACTCACCAACATCAGCATCAAGGAGGGTGACTCCCTCATTACAGACAAAATGGAGGTAGCTAGCAGACTTAACATCTTTTTCACCAGCATAGCCGCAACTCTTGTCAACAAGCTGTCCCACCACTCTGGTCGCTTTGGTGTAGAACACATTAAAGCCTTCTACAGAAAGCTAGGAGTATCCAACGATAATTTCAAATTAGAAATGGTCACAGCTGATGAGGTGTTTAAAAAATTGAGCGCGCTCCACCCTAACAAGGCCACCGGCCTTGATAATATTCCCTCCAGATTCCTCAGGGACTCTGCCTCCATCATTGCCCCGATCATCACGCACATAATAAACCTATCAATTACACAAGGCCAAGTACCAACAGTAACTCCCCTTTTTAAAAAAGGAAGCAAATTGGAACCTGGCAACTACCGACCTGTTTCTATTCTCAGTTCCATTTCGAAAGTAATGGAGAAAATAGTTTATGAACAGGTCGATAGTTACCTTGCCACTAATAAACTCATGTACAAATTCCAATCCGGCTTCAGAACTAACCACTCCACTGACACATGCCTTCTCTATCTGACCGACCACATCAAACATGAGGTGGACGCGGGCAAATACTGCGGCATGGTCATGCTAGACCTTCAGAAGGCCTTTGAGACCGTTAACCACGCTATACTGTTGGATAAGCTCAGAGCAATCGGATTTAACAAAACCTCATGGAGCTGGATGCAATCTTACTTGGAGGGGAGGGAGCAGGTGGTAGAGGTGAACGGCACCGTGTCCCCCCCCCTCTCGGTGAGCTGTGGAGTCCCCCAAGGCAGTATATTGGGACCTTTACTGTTCCTAATATACATAAACGACATGTCATCGGCATGCGACTGTGAATTGTTTTTGTTTGCGGATGACTCTGCCCTGCTGGTATCCGGCAAGGACAAGTCACAGGTGGAGAAAATCTTCAGTGCTGAGCTCTTTAGAACTTGCACCTGGCTCGCTGACAACAAGCTATCCATACACTTGGGTAAAACAGAATCCATCCTGTTTGGGTCCCACATCAACCTTAAGAAAGTCAATGACTTCACCATAAAAGTGGGTGACATTGTTATCACCAGGAAAGATGAGGTCACCTACCTAGGTTCCATTCTAGAGGCTAACCTTTCCTGTGATAAAATGGCAACCAAGGTAATCAAAAAGGTTAACCAACGAGTGAGATTTCTCTACAGAATCTCCTCTCTGGTCAACAAAAGCACCTTGAGGATTCTGGCGGGAACTCTCGTTCAACCCTTTTTCGATTACGCATGCACCTCCTGGTACCCCAGCACCTCCAAAACCCTCAAATCTATACTCCAAACATCTCAGAACAAGCTAGTCAGGTTACTTCTAGACCTCCACCCCAGATCCCACCTCACTCCTACCCACTTCTCTAAAGTGGGCTGGCTCAAGGTGGAGGACAGAGTTAAACAACTTGCACTGAGCCTAGTCTATAAAATCCGCTACACCTCCCTGATATCGAAGTACATGTCAAACTTCTTCCTTAACGTAAATGACCGCCATAACCACAACACCAGGGGGAGCTCCACTAACCACGTTAAACCCAGATTCCGAACTAACAAAGGTCTTAACTCATTCTCTTTCTATGCCACATCAATGTGAAATGCGCTCCCAACAGGTATAAAAGAAAGGGCATTTCTATCCTCCTTCAAAACCGCAATAAAATTTCACCTCCAGGCAGCTACAACCCTAAACTAACACCCTCCCCGGATTGCTAATAATCAAATGTAAACAATCAAATGCAGATACTTTTTCTTATGCCTTCTGATCTCTCTCTCTCTCTCTCTCCCTCTCTATGTCCACTACTTGATGTCCATATCCTACCGCAGCAGAGAGAAAGCAAAGTTACCTCAAGTAACACAAGTCAACTTGGAAAAACAAAATGCTTCAAAATAAAAGTACCTGCATAACATACACAAACATGAAGAATTCTTAATAATCAGCGTGAAATGCATGTTTATTCTGTAATGGCAATGTAACCACGATTATGTCATCCAGAATCAAAGCTAAGATAAAAAAGGCAGCCTCAAATTTCAATGCATAGTGTGTACGGATGAAAGTAATTTTAATTTTTAAAGTGTAGTTGACGATTATTTGAGGCTATCAGTAGATAGCTGTTCTTTAAAAAAAATAAAATAAAAAATACTGCCATCAGCAATGTTCCCTCTAATTGTTCATGTGTGTGAGCAAACGCAAAAACTCCCTGAGCATTCAGTGGAGCCCATGTGAGCAACATCAGATGTGCACACTGTGGCTACACTAGCAGCACACCTGTCCCAAACCTGACTAAATAACAAGTTACATCTCGATCCATCCATCCATTTTCTACCGCTTGTCCCTTTTGGGGTTGCGGGGGGTGCTGGAGCCTATCTCAGCTGCATTCGGGCGGAAGGCGGGGTACACTCTGGAAAAGTCCCCACCTCATCGCAGGGCCAACACAGATAGACTGAAAACATTTTCTTATTATTATAATTAAATGACAGCAGTCATTTCCATTTCTAATATAAGTGTTTAGGCCCACTTACAATAACAATAACAAAAAATATTGTTTTTCATAAACTGTGTACTTGTATTGTTTGTCTGGGTGGAGGTCCTGCTTTGGAAATAATTTGTACTCCTTTCAGACATTGCATTTAGTTCCCATTAAAACATTCACATGTTGCACAATGAGATGTAAGCAGGGGATCATGTGTACATTCCTGCAACTTCCTGTTTGTAAAAAATATATTTTTTATTAGTATTTATTTAATATACTAACAGCATTTCATGATTAATATTTATAAATTGAGATTCCTAATAAATGACCCTAGAATAAGCACACATTTGATTGGTAAATCATAGTGTAACGACCTGGTATTACACTTTATGTGTGGTGTTGGAGTTGTCCGACTTTTTGTGTGGCTGTAAACGCATTACTGGCTAAGTGCCATATGTGCATGTGTTGGCGCAAGTGAGAAAGAGCGAGCGGCTGCTGTTGATATAACAAAGTTGCTTTTGGTCTGTTTTGTACTGCAGAAAATGACCACTTTTGCTAGATATCATTTTTTTTTACTAATGTTTTGGTGATGTGTTTATGGCCGACAATAAAGAGTTTTGCTCAGTAAAGTGATCGATGGAATTCATGTTGTCAAAGCGTCTCGACAGACTTTACAATATTTGAACAATGATGACGAAAACTGTTTTCTCTGTCGTGTCCGTATGTCGAAAATTGTTATGCGCTTATTTTTTTATTTGATTTTGTGGGTGGCATAGATTTGCCGTGCGCAGAGGACGCTTGAGCAGTGCGCAATTGCACAGGCGCGCACCTTAGAGGGAACGTTGGCCATCAGGTAGGGAAAGGAAGTTGCAGACTTTTGAAAGCTTGATTTTTATTGGCTCTCTGCATATTGCAAAATTAGAATTAATTTATTATTGAGTTATATTATTAGATATTACATTATTGCTGTGTCACCTATTACACAAAGCTCATATGTAGATTTTTTTGGTTTAGATATTTTAGCATTTATATTGCCCTGCTCTGGATTGTTTTTTTTACAATTTATGACCAAAATGTGTCAAACTTTTCTGTATGTGGCCCTCGATCGAAAAAGTTTGGACACCAACATTGTTAAAATACCCTTTAGGAGGCGTATCTAGGGTTTTTATATTTAACTGCAGACCCCCTTTTAGGTCCAAAGCTCCAGCTGCCTCTTAAAGGAGATGGCACGACACAAACGTAAACAAGCTGGGATATTAATTACTGCTTTGGGGTCCAGCCTGGCTTCTCCCCAAAGGTTTAATGGAGACTGAGAATTTCCACATAAACACTTATCAGACGAACTTGCTGTGGACTGGTAATTATCAAAAAGCCTGCAAAGCAAACTAAACACACACACGCACACACACAGGTGGCTTTGTGTGTGTGTAGGAGGAACCAAAACATTTTAATCTCAAGACAGATTGCAGCGGCAGCAGCACTGCAATAACCCTGAACTCCTTTACAAGAGGGCAGGGAGTGAAGACGACGAGATAACACGATGAACAAAAAACTGTAAAAGTGCCTCTGCCATTAGCTCTTCAATATGAAGAATCGTCTCGCTGCATGCTGAGGCCAATAAAGCCTTGTGGGACTTTTGCAGGCTTGGGAGCCAATTAGAGGGCAGTAGTAAGCGAGCTACAATAATGAGCTGAACACATTCTTGCTCTTTCAGCTGTCTACTGCTATTGTTGCTGTGCACGTTAGTTTGAGTCCTACACGCACAAATCTAATGTCACGTTTACATTACAACAATCTTGACCGTTTGGTCAAATTAATACAGCCGAAGCTGCAAAAATGACTGAAAACGTAAAGTAATTTGCAAACCAAGCCAGGAGATGGCAATGGCAGTTTGTAAGGAAACATCACACGTTAGCACCGACTAAGCAACTACTGTAATTAATAATCTTGTGAATTGTCATTGGGACAATGAATACTTAAGAGAGTAATGTGATGCTCCTGGATATAAAAGTAGTCAGTGCAAAGTTTATTCGCCAGTTTGTTATCTCTGCCTATACATAATGATCGTTATTAGCATTAGGATCAGCAACAGAAGCTATTGAATTCAGGATATACTGTAAACAGACATTGAACATGCCTACACATGATTAAACTGGATATATAGCACTTATTGTCCGAAAAATACCTTCAAAAGGGGTAAAATTACAAAAAAATATATTTTTTTATTCTCTAGGGTGGTTGGCTCCATCCAAACAGCGACACTAAAGGTATCAGTATCAGGCCAATACTGCTGATACTTATTTGTTTTTGTTGTTTTTATTTTACAAATAACTGTGTTTTTCCTTTATTGTGTTGTTTATAACAAACACAATAACAATAACAACAATAACAAAAAGCAAAAACTAAAGTTTTTGTTTTTGTTAAGTTTGGAGTACTGCGCTCAAACAATTTTATCTAATAAATTGTTTGATCAATTTTAATTGATTTATTTAATAGAGGGACAGCACACATTAATAACATTTCTGTAAATGTGTCAAGGTTAGCCATATAATTTTCATCATTGGTAGGGTATAAAATGCTAACAATTAATAGCAACAAAAAAAAATACAACACAACATACAGTAATCATATCAATACAATTAACACATACAATACAGACAGTATAATTAATATATGCAGTGTATATATTGTTGTTTTAAAATATATATATTTTGCATAAAATCTTTGTCCTGTGTTTTCATTTTGATTATAATCATGATCATCAAAATAAAGACAAAATAATTCTAAAATGTTGAAAAAAGATTGAGTAAAAGCATATTGGTCTCATCAATATTGCCTCTGTATGTATTTATTTGATGTACAGTTGTCCCTGGTTTATCCCTGTTTATCGGTTCCGGACATGACCGCGATAAATGAGTTTCCGCAAAGTAGAAATCATTCATTATAAATCAAATATTTCCATAGCTAGAACATAAAAAACTGTTTACGACCCTCTGAATACATTTTCCAACATGAATTAACACCCTTTGGTCATCTTTACACTCTTTTTTGTATCCAATATAGCAATGTTGTCTGAGGTTGAGCCAATCAGTGGCCACCAAACTGAACAGCACCCTCTGATTGGTTTGGTCTCCTCTAATGGTCAATACTAGTATATTATTGATATTTTTAGTTTAGACATTTTTATGCTTGAAAATGCTTAATTTAGGACCAAAATATTGTAAAAAATATTCTAAGAAATCAGCAATGTGGTGACGCCACAATGTTACTACATTGGATTGATAACAAAATTTGTAGTATCCCGTAACTCTAGGCCGCTTCATCCTACTGAAGGCACAATGTACTATGAATCAAACGATGCATAACAGATGCAGGGAATTATCATTATCAACAGCAAAACAGTCAACACAACCAATCAAAACATGTTTAATGTAGTTTTAACATTTGGCTGCTCGAAATGTCTCAAAATCTTAAACTTTACTGCGTAATCCGTCACCTTTTCTACACCCGCCCTCTGTGTGCACACCTGAATAAACACAGGAAAGGGCGAGCAGCAGGCAGGAGAAAGGGAGGAGGACATACTGGATAGGACAACAACTCAGAAGCGGAATGACAACAGTAGTAGGAACACGGTGGGAAACCTTCAAAACTGGTGTGCTTTATCTTAGAGCAGACACACCATCAGTGTGTGCTTGAGGGGAGTCTGCCAAGATGAAATAAAAACACTTTAGAATGGGCGGAAATGTGAGAGGTTAACGTGTAGGAAATACCAAACAAGCATTACTATGCAATGCATTGATTTGTTCAAATGAAGCACCTGTACAAAGCACCCAGTCAATACGCTTCCTCCAGCGTGATAAAAGAGAGAGCGCAGTTCATCTGCAGCAGGCTCTTTCACCAAAAGTCATCTCCATATATAGAAGCCAGGAGGCGCTCGGCTGGTTCCAAAAGTCTTGCAGGACCGAGTCATTAAGCTGTCACTTACGATTACACGCTGCCCCCCGACCCCCACCACACCTCACCTCATCCCTGCCAATGCACACGTTAGCAACACCCGGTGAGCAACAAGCTAGAAGGAAGGCACAAAAAGCATGGCGGGCATTTTAATTGAGCTGACGATGAGTGAAAAGAGTGTGGTACAAGTGACAATGATTTAATGACTCCATATTTATTATTGCAGAGCCAACTTTAAATAATGCTGCTCATGTGGCTGTGCTATAGTACGTGCGTAAACAGTGGGAATTGACAGCCCATAGCTTGTAGCTCATTGTCTAGAACTGCTCTATCTAACTCTCAACCAGTGGGGACTTGCAATGTTGCATGAAAGACAACCTCGATTTACAAATATTTTTTGTTTTTTTCCGCCTTTTGACGTTTTTTGTCCATTTTCCTAACTCAATATGGGTCCCAAAAACTCAACAGACCAGCGTGGAAAGAAGGCCGGAATCGCTGTGCAGTTAAAAAAAAAAAAAGACTCTTTGCATGGAGTAGATTAATGGCGCTCACAAGTATGGAATAGTTCAGAAAGCAGGCTTTGTACTACAGCAAGTTTTAATTGTGATGACACCAGACTTTTCTGGAAAAAGTGCCAGATCAGACTTCTTTCATAGTGGAAGAACAGATCACACAGAAGCACAGCCCCCCGCCCATACATACACACACTGACCCCCGCTCCTTTATTTCTTTCTCAATGTCTCTTCAGCTCCTTGCTGATGTTAATGTGGGTGGATTTTACCTGTTTAAATGTTTGTTAGTTCAGCAATATAGTTGTTAAAGCTAAGGTTTTTCGTGACTTCTGATCGTTTGTGAGGGCACCAAAAGGACTTCTGTGTGTGTGGGCGTGTTAGTAGAGCAGCCCATACAGCACAGTTCAGCTTGTTAATAAAAGAGAGGGGGGGGGGTGGGGGGGGGGGGGGGGGGGGGGATGTATGGTATTTTTTTTTGTCATAAAAAAATACAATCATGTGTACTTACGGACTGTATCCCTGCTGACTGTATTGATCTATATTGATATATTATGTAGGAACCAGAAATATTAATAACAGAAAGAAACAACCCTTTTGTGCGAATGAGTGTAAATGGGGGAGGGAGTTTTTTTGGGTTGGTGCACTAATTCTAAGTGTATCTTGTGTTTTTTATGTTGATTTAATTTATTAAAAAATAAAAAATAAAAAATTATTTTTTTAAAAAATTTTTTATTTCTTGTGCGGCCCGGTATCAATCGACCCACGGACCGGTACCGGGCCGCGGCCCGGTGGTTGGGTACCACTGCTGTATAGCACTTTTGCAGTGTACAAATCAATACTATTAGATGCATTTTTGTCGAGGCTGCAACCCATTTTTCATATTTACATTGTTTCTTATGGAGACATTTGCTTCACTATAAAACATTTTTCGATTTATGAACCCCGTTCAAAAACCAATTAAGTTCATAAATCACTGTACACATGCAGTGGAACTTCAATTCACAAACTTAATTGGTTCATACATAGAAAAGTTTGTATACTGAAGCAAATTCCTCCAAAAACACATTCACAACATGAATAATGGGTTCCAGCCTTGACAAAAGTATATTTTAGCAAAGGTTTGAACACAATATGTATATCAAACAAACATAAGATGGGGATGGTGGATCAATTTTCTATCAAATAACATTGCCAAAACAACAACAACAACAACAAGCTGAACTGTCCTCCTCCTCCGACAGGCACCCACACCGTCACTAGCTCTTTGGTGCACTCACAGTTTGAAATAAAAAACACTCCTTAACTTTAACAGCCAGGTCTCTACAATGTTAAGGAATAAAATATAAAATTGGTTACTCTTCTTGGTGTGCTGCGAAAGGGAGAGGGAGGGAGAGGGGGAATAAGGCAGTGTGGACAATGCTGTGGATACTTCCTGAATGTTTCAAACCACACATCGCTTGTGACTGAATGAGCAGTGAGCAACAGAGAGCAATCAGCTCGTCCACAATGGCTGCGCTGCAGACAAACAATGGATGGATGGAAGGGTCGTACAACAAAGCAGATTTTTATCCCGCCTGTTGTTCGTATATCGAAAGGTTCGTACAACGAGGGGATAGTAAATTGAGGTTACACTGTGCCCGTTCTACTATATAGGAGAAGAGAATGTAATTGTTCTGCCTGTCACTGTACATCGCTGACATCGGTAGACTAACATATCATTTTTTTACATAGTAAATCGGAAATTTTCGTGGCACACCCATGTGCTTTTACAGCACACGTACGTGTCGCCGCACCGTGGTTGTGAATCAGTGATTCTAATAGAAACAGTGTGAGTCAAACGCCCCGGAGGAAGTATTAAGAAAAATAGGCCCCATCGTCACGCTTGATGTCATCGCACAAGTTCAGTGGGTTTACTTCTTTTTACGTTTGTATGCCAGTCTGTAATGTTAACGAATATTATTTCAAAGCACCTTTTTTATTGCTTTTACGTTAGAATGTTAGTGCAAAACATATTAGTGCTTGGTAGAGGTAAAAATCATAACAATGTTAGTGCACGTGGAGTTGATGACGTTGAAGGGAGGTTAAAAAAAAAGGGAGGTGAGGATGATTCACAAGCAAGGTGACTAAAGTGGTAAAAACAAGTTTGTACAGTCAGACAGAAGAAGTCTGTGACGCAGTATTTCCATCGTCATTCATGACAAACGTCCACATGTCTTAACTTGAGAACGTCCCGCCTCCTTTTGACGACCAATTGTACCCAACTTACAGACAAAGGAAATCTTTCTAATTTTTTTTGTATTTTTTTTAGGTGTCTTCTTCTTACCTTGCACACGCGAGCAATCCTCGACACAATAGTGTTGTCAAAGAAGTCAAATTCCTTCCCCGCCTCGCTGAAGAAGAAGTAAATCTTGTCGTCATCACCCACGGGGTTCCCTATTGGCTGACTCTCCTCGATGAAAGCCGAGCCGACAAAGAGAGGATCTGTCGGAAAAAACAGAGGCAAAAGAGGGGTTAATGTGTGTCGCCTTTATGTATGAACTTTTTCCACATCGTTCTTCACCTTTTTTTATCAAGCACGCTGGAACTAATCCGATAACGTGTAAATCAAGATTTGCTCAGCGGAAAGAAACTGACGAACACTGAGCTTTCTGTTATTTGTGAAAAAAAAGTGACAAACAATATCAATTACATTTTTAAATTATTTCCTACTGTTGGTTCTGGTTTAAACCCTTTGGTTTTTTTTACCCTAAAGTCTTTCTGTGTCCAGGGACTAAATTCCCGGATTTGTAAACAATAACAAAAACCACGAAAAACTATTTTGTGATCATAAAAAACATCAATCTAACCACAGTAGTATCGACCATATACTGATAATATACTTGCTATCGTTACTGTTGATATTTGTATCGATACGCTCACCTTTGTTTACATTCAAAAGCTCCAGCTTGTGGTTAGCATCTTCTTCTACAGTGTGAAGTGTAGCATGTGTAGATATTCCATGTCTTCCAGTAATAATACTTAAAAGAAAATTACTTTACTTTCTGCCATGGCAGCGAGGATTGCTGACTTAAAACAGCTTGGCACTGTAAAGGACAATAGCCGCGATCTCGCGAGGAGGCCGCGACGGTGCGCTGAGGGGGCGTTTGTTTGCTTGTAGCATGTGAAGGATTTTAGGCTGTCCTATAAGATGTGGGAAGAGCCTTTGATGACTTGCTAAGCAACACAAACCCGAATACCTGATCTCCACAAAGTCACACTTTTGTAATAATTAGTGTGTGTGATGAAAATGACAGTGAATAGGTCCATATGTCCATTTCCTAATTAATTACAGCACCACCTAGTCACCCTGAGTCTACTATACTGTGTCCCGGCCATTGAGTTGCAGAATTTGGGCCTGATCAATGCTGCTTGCAGCTTGACTGTTTTTATTTTGCTTCACAATGACATTTAATTTTGGGTTTTAAATCACTTTTCTTGCTTTAAATCAGGGGATGTGGTCCGGGTGTGGTTCGCAGCTAGTTTTTTTTGTTGGCCCACGACTTATTCTACAGCTATTATTAAAAACAAGAAAATTACAAAAGATGAAATGTTGAGTTTAGTATGTTAATAATAATACTCTTTGTCACCAATCACACAAAGCTGAGATGTAAGCTATAAAGAAAAGTAAAGTAAGGATGTAGGGGTCGTTCTAGGACAAGGCGTACAAAGTGTGGCTCAAGGCCCATTTGCAATTTTTTGTATTGTTTTTATTTATTTATTTTATTTATTAGACACTTTCTAAAAATACAATACACCAGACCTGGGCAAATTAAGGCATGTTAAGCTTTTCAATCTGGCCCGCCGGACATTCCCAAATATTTTTTTTCACATCTTTAAGATGAAAACTGTAGCTGCCGTTATGATGTACAGTGATGTTTTCAAATGACCGTAAGTCTTGAACTATACAAAATATTTCAATGGTTGGATTATGCGATTTTGCATGATATACTAGTGACTATGGTAATCACAGCAGCTCATACGAGGCACCAAGCAGTGTGGGTGGAGAGCGTTTCCACAGAGTGTTTCCAGAGCGGCCAGCCTGAAATGCGGGTGTCAGGTACAGACGCGGAAGGACATTTTTTACAACAAAGTTCTAAAGCTTAGTGATATATCAGACATATCAGATTGTAGGTGGGTTTATTTTTTACCCTACGCTGTTTGTTGCATTTTTGTTGCGTTTCTCTTGATTGTAAAATATGTCAATCGAGAGGGGGTGTGACGTTCATATGTTGTCAATATTCAGTGTTTTATTGTTCATAGTTAATACTGTAAATCCCACATTCTTTATTTTCATGTACATTCTGGGTGTCTCATTCAGTCAAAAAATGTAAAAATCCATTCCAATTTTTAAGGCGGTCCGTCATAACGTTCTTAGCATTCAATCAGACATTATTGTGAGGTTTTGTATTAGTGTTCCTAAAAATAGATATATACAAACAACAAAGAAGAACAAATGGGGAAGAGAGCAAAAAAACATTAACAAGTTAAAATGTTGATACTAATACCACACATAATAATACACTTTATCAACAATAACAAAAAGCTGTATTGTATTGGAAGAACTTTGGATTGGTTTCAGGTTAAGGTTAAAGTTTTTAGAAAATGTTAAACATCTAAATAGGCCCTGCGACCTTGAATCTTTTAGTATGCACCCCCCTGTGGAAAAAGTTTGGACACCCCTGCTTTAAATATATAAAAAAGTGGGTTCTGGGAGAGTAGATGAAGCTAAACCCTCGGTGTAATTGCACTCATATGTCTCATCAGCATGAATTACCTCCACATCCCGAATACAAGGAGGGTCTTAATTGCGCTTTGCCAGAGCGCTTTATGAAGTGCATGTGTGGCGACTAATACAAGTCAGCTCCCGCAAAACAAGAGCGCTTGGCCTCTCTCTGCATGTATTAGTAACAAAGGGTTTCAAATGAGCACTACTTTTTGACCTGGACCGTGCAGTTGGGTATTTATTAAATTATATAAGAAAAATTATAAATGAAATGGCTTCAAATGTTTAAAAATTATAAATGAAATGGCCTTAGCCTTAAATGTTTAAAAATTATAAATGAAATGGCCTTAAATGTTTAAAAACTATAATCATCATAGCTAAAGGTTTACCGTACGTGTTTTAACAGGGATGGCACAGAAGAAAAGTGTAATGATAACCATAGAAGCTGAAATGGAAACGTCTGGCTGCTCAGTACAACGTAAGGAGTTCATTAGATTTGCAAAATAATAACTATTGATGGGTTAATAAATATAATTATGATAAATTACACTGTATAATGATTCTTTTTACAGTAATAATTTAATATTGATAATAATATTTTTTACTGGTGCTAAATAAAACCGATTTGCATTTGAATCGCAATTTTTATTTACTGCGATTCTAAATCGATTAATAATTTTCAAAAATCCATTTAAAAAGTACTTTTTAAATGTATTTCTCTTTTAAATTGATTTATTTATTTCTCTTTTAAAGAATCAGTTCTTTAAAATATATGTTTTAGGCCATCTCCATGCTTATGTGATACAACAACAGCCAAGAGAAAAGTTTGTTCTTTGTTTTGAAAAGGTTTTATTATATTTTTTATACCAAATGGTATTGCGAGAATGCGTTTGAAGTGAGAATCGAGTGGAATCAAGATTGATTCTGAATCAAATCGTGAGTTGTTGAAAGATTTACATTATTAAATATTATATAAAATAAAGGAACAAAACAAAGGTACTTATTAAAAGAGAGTGTCAGTCAAAAGTGTGTATATTATTATTAATGTATTAATTATTATGTAATTGACAATAATTATACAAATATTCATTGTTAAATATTATATTAAATAATGGACCAAAATCTCATTAACATACAATGTGAGTCAAAAGTATGTACATTATTAATAATGTATTAATTATTATATAATTGACAACAGTTATGAAATGATGTATTGTTAAATGTTATACTAAATATTAATAATTATAATTGAAGAATATTAAAATATCTCTTAATTTTTATTTTTATTTTATTTTTTAATTTAAAATTCATTTACCCAGGAAAGTTCCATAGAGATTGAAAATCTATTTTACAAGGGAGTCGTGTGTCACATATTTATAAGAAAAAAAATGCCTCTTAACTTTTCTGTAAATGACAAATTATTAAAAATATTACATATATTAAATTAAAGCTTGTATATTTTGTACAATACATTAAGAAAATATTTTTCTGTGTTGTCACAAAGTGTACATTATGTGAATAAAGTTTACCTTGTAACCATTTTAAAGAGTTTTCCGTTTTTAACGCTGTGCCTTGCCCCAAACTCTTATAAATAACCGGCTCGTTCCCTTGGAAGTTGCTGACCGTGCCCGTGTACAATTCACCATCTGAAAAAGAAAGTTAAAAAAAATCTTGTTAAAATGAATTATTTCATAATCCAGTGTAATCCATTAGAAATAAATGATATGCTATTATTAGCGAGTACAGTAGCACATTAGCACATTTCTTCCAGTTACTGAATGATGCCACATTTCCAAAACAAAACAGCAGAAATACAACAACCACAAGCGTTTTTTAATTTTTTTTATACGCACCAACGATGATTGCAGTGGATTTGTACTCAGGATTAAAAGGGCAGCGGCTACGCCCGTCCTCCATCACCACCTCGCCAGTGTCATCCCTCGCCATGGTGAATGTTGACGTGTTCTGTGGCAAAAAACAGAAAACGCAGGACACATAATGTCATGCTGATATGCACATTAGAAAATAAATATTTTTTTCAAAACAACTCCATCTGCTGGATCAGGTGGGTTAATGCCGCTCATGGCCCCAATGTAGATTGTAAAAAGTTAGAAAGCAAAAAAACTCGATTGGTATATTTAACCAGATCTGCACCAATTGACAGAGTTCAATGTCCTGGCAAGAGCATTTCCACATGTTTAAATGAGTGCTATAACAACAAACATCTACTGTTGTACGTCTGACACACAGGCCTGCACTGTGTCAACACATGAGGAGCGTTCACCCCGTCCCCTCGGTTCAAGTCCTGCCAAGTCCCGTATAACTGGAGGCGTCCTAGCTGCGTTGTTGTTTCACTTTGACGTCAAAAGCAGGGGGAAAAGTTTGAAGATTGCTGACGTTAATGTCACCCCGCTGCTAGCTACCATCAACTCCCGACGTGCTCCTCTGCTAGACAAACACGTCTACTGCTGCTGGAAAGCACACACACACACGCACACGCACACACACACACACACACACACACACACACACACACACACACACACACACACACACACACACACACACACACACACACACACACACACACACACACACACACACACACACACACACACACACACACACACACCTTGTACCACCACTGTTGACTTGTCGGGCTAAATTGCCTCAGCGGGGTCTTGTCATGCTTGAATGCCAATGAGGGGGATAAAAAGGGTGGAAACAAAAAAATAATGAAATAATACAGACAAGCTTTGAAAGTCAAAGAAAGAGTTGCGAGTGAGATATTACTAATACTTTGAGTAGAAGATCTATACCTGTATAGGATGGAGTGCAGCCTATCACTCCTGTGCAATTTTGATTATAGAAAAATGTCAATGAGTGCGCTTCAATAGCAAAAGTAAAAGTAAACGAAAACTTTATCCCTCTGCGCACTTTTGGAATATACAAATGTTGTACCCTGAAAATGTCGCTTTGTCTTTGGCTTTTTCATGTCACCAAACAACAGTTACCCTTGATGGCAAACTGAAAAAGTGTTATGAAAAACTTAGAACCAAAAATGGAATTTATTGTCAGCGTCTCTGATCTCTGATGTCTCTGTCTCTCTCTCTCTCTCTATATATATATATATATATACTGTATATATACGTAAGTGAGTGTGTGTGTGTGTGTGTGTGTGTGCGTGTGTGTGTGTGTGTGTGTGTATACATGTTTAATTAGTTATAAGCAGGTATTTTTTAAATCTATTTTAGGTATGTAATCTTGCTTAAGTTCCAGTTTGGTCAAGGTGATTACAAAGGATTAAATATCAAATACATCCAAGCAAATGCTAGCGTAAATAGAATGTAAAGGCTAACAACTAGCATGATGATGAACAAATATGTTTTCCAAAGCAACCACAAAGATCAACATGTGTGCCAACATACATAACTTGTTAAAACATGAATACCAATAAAACACCACTTAGGTGACAGCGTTGTTCTGCAAAAACATTCTGGGTGAATAATCTTGCTTTATTCTAGTTTTATTATGCCGTATTTTTCGGAGTATAAATCGCTCTGGAGTATAAGTTGCACCGGCCGAAAATGCACAATAAAGAAGGAAAAAAACATGTATAAGTCGCACTGGAGTATAAGTCGCATTTTTGGGGGAAATTTATTTGATAAAACCCAACACCAAGAATAGACATTTGAAAGGCAATTTAAAATAAATAAGGAATAGTGAACAACAGGCTGAATAAGTGTACGTTATATGAGGCATAAATAACCAACTGAGAACGTGCCTGGTATGTTAACGTAACATATTATGGTAAGAGTCATTCAAATAACTATAACATATAGACCATGCTATACGTTTACCAAACAATCTGTCACTCCTAATCGCTAAATCCGATGAAATCTTATACGTCTAGTCTCTTACGTGAATGAGCTAAATAATATTATTTTATATTTTACGGTAATGTGTTAATATTTTCACACATAAGTCGGTCCTGAGTATAAGTCGCACCCCCGGCCAAACTATGAAAAAAACTGTGACTTATAGTCCGAAAAATACGGTACTGTTAAATTTTCTGTATGTCAGTTACTAATTATACCAAAAAGGCTTATGATTGCAGTTATGACAGTTTGACCCAGGGACGGATCAATTCACTTCCGATTATTGATTATTGAAACGTGTGACTTACGATGTAGCCGCAGACTGGACTGAAGGCGTAGGTGCCGCACACATACAGGTGAGTGCTGTTGAGCCGCAGCAGGATTTTGATGTAATTGAAGCAATCGGTCTAGGGAGGAATAAGAAACATCACGTTGTTATTTTATTCCTAAACAAAACCCTCGCTGAAGCCAGAACAAAGCTTTCATTGGGGCTGGGTGAGTGAGGGGGCTCCCTGTCTTCATCCAGCTGTTGCCTACTGAGCTAAGTGGCTAATACGCAGCAGACGTGTGCACTGCAGCATGCAGATTAGCAGGGTCTTGTCGCCTGAGGATACAACAGCTGGCGTGACAACAAGGGAACACATAGAAGGCAAAATAGACGGTGAGTTCCCTGCGAACACCTGATGAATGTCTATTTGGATGTGGTGAGGACAGGTGTGTCAAAACATGTACTTCATGGTATTGTTGGTGACATGACAGGTGACACTTCAGGGCAACGCTGTAGTGAAAAGGACAACTTGCAGTACCACCGTTTACCTCAAAAGTAATTGTTCATTTTCTGCACCAGTTATCTTTTCCTGTGTGAGAGTCAGCTACGGGAACTATATGGGGAAGATGTTTCATGTCAGGTTTGTGTTATAACAGATTATTGTTAGAAGTAGTATTTTTGTCATATTTTGTAATGTTCTTTAATAATTAAATTATTAATAATTAAATAATTTTAATTATTTTTGCACAAGCATGGACCAGACAGCCGATGTTATCATCAAAAAGCCAGACTTTAGACATCTGTAATACACATACCAAGCCAGTAGATCATTGTATAAGTGTTTTTTCAAATTTAACACAGAAGTTATGTGACAAATGTAAAAACAAAATATTAATAAAAAAAACGTTTGTGTTTAAAAGTTCACAAAACGTTTGCGACCTTCTGTCGCATAAATAAACTGCCATAAACACAAGAGGTTCAATTATCAATTTAGTGTAGCTTCCTTTTTAAATAAATAAATCAAAACAGAGCTTGCTGTATAATGTGTGTTAAAAAGTTAGCATTTCCTTCTCTCCGTCGACTCAATAATGTTCTCTATAGTGTGCTGCCCTCTGCTGGTTCGGAGTGCAGAAAATGAATCTCATTGTAACCAAACTATTTACATTTGCCTCAAGAGGAAACCAAAAAATTATGTTTTTAAAAAAAAATCTTTCTATGTGGCAATACTGCAGCTTGGATAGGCTCCAGGTCTCCTGGGACCCCGAGAGGGACAAGCGATAGAAAATGGATGGATGGATGGGATACTGGCGCATCTCACCTCCAGGTTCTTTCCCTTGAAACTGCACTCTTCTCTCTTTCCAAGAGGAGTCGCCCATGTCAGCTGAAGAAATAGTCAAAAACAAATACAAACATGTTCAAATCCAAAGAAACACCATATATGTATAAATATAATATATATATATATATATATATATATATATATATATATATATATATATATATATATATATATATGTATATATGTGTGGAAGAAAGATATATAAAATATATTATATAAAGATAAAACTTGTAAAAAATATAGTTTAAATTTTAAGAAAGACCTTATTTAAAACTTTGGCAGTACAGTACAGTTATTAAATGTGTTGTGATGGTGACAGTTTGACTATGGAACATATTAAATGTACTTCAAAAGTAATTTCCTATGTGACAAAAAAAACAAAAAAACTTACATATATTTTATACATTTAAAGTGTTTATATATTTAACATTTCTCCAGTATTTGTATAACCGTTAAGAAATATTTTATTTAAAACATTGGCTGTACAGTTATTAAATGTAGCCTACTATGTTTGGCCCTGGAATAGATTATATTCATTTTCTACATTCTATAAATTTTGGAGAAAATATATAAAATATATTTTTTGAATTTACAATTTGTATATAATAAACTTTATGACTTTCCCATTTGTATAACTGTTAAAAAAGATGTTGCCTAAAACATTGGCTATACAGTTATTAAATATTTATGTTATGTGAGAGTTTGACCCTGGAACATAGTTCCTACTTTATTTCTTGTATGGGAAAAATATATTTAATATATTGAATACATAAAACATTTGTATACAACATATTTGATATATTTTAAATTTGACTTCCACAATTGTATAACTGTTAAGAAAGATGTTACTTAAAACATTGGCTGTGCAGTTATTACTGGTGTTAAGTTTTGTAACAGTTTGACTCTGGAACAAATAATTGTCGTGGCCATGATATTTTAAGGGGGACATCAAAATAAAATGTGACTTTTTTTAAATGTCAAAATGAGACTCACGTTCTTCTGCAGCTTGGTCCTGCTGATGTCAGAGAGGCTGAGGGCAAAGAGTGCCTCCCTGGCCCCCACATAGAGCATGTCATCCTCCTGGCTGAGCAGCAAAGATGTGTAATTGAAGACGCCCTCGACAGAGAACCTCTTGGCCGATCTCTCTTTTGCATCTGGAGGACACACATGCACCGTGTTATTACAGAGAGGACGGCTTTATGATGCATGGGCCCTGACGACCACTTAACAAATACATATTAAATTAAAGGTGATAACCCTGACGTGTTGCAACAAGCAGGTGTTTTTGGCGCGTTACGTGTCTGTTTTTGGAAAGAAAACAGTGCAACATTCAGTCAGCCTGACATGGCTCACAGTCAGGAATCCCTCAGTTTGCCAAGATTTGCTTGTAACACATCCAACTAATGGCAGCATTCTTCTCACAGTCAGCAATTACGCTAGGAATTGTAGGATTAACATGTCCTCTGCCCACACTTGACTGTGTGATAAGCACCTAAATATACTCCCTCACTTACATCGGTTCTATTCAACTGGCGGCCCGGGGGCCAAGTCTGTCCCGGGAATGACACCATGCAGGCCCCCGTGTCCAATTTAAAACTTGAGAGACAAACATTATTCCAGTAAATTCCTAAAAACACTTAGGTGCTGTTGCTCCTGTTGTATAGCGGAACTTGGACAACTGTATACACATTGGCAGATCCTTGCATTAGTATTTTAACCTTGCTAGCAAACATAGGACACTGGGGTCCAAACCAGGGTTTTACATAACTGAGGTGTTCCTCAAGGCACCTCTTAGTCCTCTCCTTTTTGGCAATTACACAATTTTTTTAACGTGATTTATGTAACTCGGTGTTACTGTACTGTAGCTCAGGGGTGTTCAAAGTGCAGCTTGAGGACCATTTGCTGCACACAGCTCGAGTTTACTTGAACCGCTGCTTATTGTCGAAATAAAAGCAAACAAAAAAAATAGGAAAAATGTAAGAAAAACAGAGCAAAAAGAAGTACTGTGGAACCTCGATATACGAACATATTTGGTTTTTGAACATGTTTTGCAGACTGAAAAGTTCATATAGTGAAGCAGAGTCAATGCATAAATGCGTGCACACACACAAACGTCCCTTTACCTTTGGTGCTCAAACGTTACCTACCATGTTGCCGCAACAAAAAAACAAACAGAAAACCCCTTTTTACATTTTGTCTGTGAATATTTGTGCCATTTTTTTCAAATAGTAGTAGCGTGTACAGGAAGTGATGTCATCAAAATGGCAGCCCCCATAGGGCTTCCAGCGGCACACAAAATAAATGAGTGAATAAACGAATGAACAAATGAATGACGCCTTCGTACGCCAAGACATTGTTCGCACACAGAGGGATATTTGGCTGGATCTAAGTGATTGTAGACCAAAAAGGTTGTAAATAGAGACATTTGTAAATCAAGGTTCCACTATAATGTAATAAGAAAAACCTAACATTTTGATAACAATAACTAATAATCATACATGTTGCCACCTATAAAACAAAGATGACACCAAGTTGTATCGTTACATATGTAAAGCATTGTACGTACGACCATTGATGAAAAACGTTTGGACACCTCTGCTGTAGCTTGTTTACTTCAGATGCAGTCAGTAGGCATTTGTTCAACTTCTTTAGTTATACTAGTGGTGTTCCTCAAAGTTCCATTTTAGGTCTTCTCTTTTTCATCATTGGGGGTATTCAACTGGTGGCCTGCAGGTTCCGTTAAAAAACTCAGTTTTGCAGCAGATTCTGAAAATGTTGTCATAGAGATGATCTTTGACTGACATTTTTTTAAAAGGTCCTTAAAAACAGCAGAGTGCTCCTATAAATCGACCAAAATCAAATGTCTACTGTAGAGGATGCTGGTTCTCCGGAATATACAAAATAAGACTAATAGTAAAGGGAGAAGCCCGGCCCCCTGGTCCTTAAATGTGTCCACCCCAAAAAATTGTTGAATATCCCTGGCATACATAGATGATACACTGTCAAAAATTCTCATCTGTTCTGTACTGGCAGGTAGTTCATCATCATTTCTTTTTTTCATTATCGTCATTTCTTTTTATTCCTTTCATGAAAATGCATATATACAAGCCATATACAGTGGACACTTTCATTGTTTTTTTGTTTCTTATACATTTCCATGATCAGAAAGGAGCAGAGGGAAGAGCCTTCTGTCCTCTTATGTACAACAGTAATCAGTAAATGAGCACCATCCCTCTTGCATTAATTAGCAGCCACTACTGATTGAACATGCAAATGGAATGCTTTTATCGCATAAGCCTCAAAAAAGTGTCTCATTAATATAAAAGCCAAATCAGGCTCTAAAAAAGTCCTGGAAAAGGATTTATACAACATTTGGAACACATGGAAACCTCATTGTTCCGATCGGACGATACCAATACTGATCATCAATCAACTTGTATCAAATTTTTAAATTTACAGTGTTTATGCTGAGTTTTATTGATAGTTTAACAATATCAACACAATATTTAAACTAGTCCCTTATTGTCTTTTATTACATATAATTGTTTGATTAAAACAAAGTCAATAGTACACAATAACTAAACAAAAGTAAAAACAACCCTATACTAGTGTTGTCCCTATACCAATATTTTGGTACAAGTACCAAAATGTATTTCAATACTTTTCTGTACTTTTCTAAATAGGGGACCACAAAAAATTGCATTATTGGCTTTATTTTAACTAAAAGTCTTAAGGTACATTAAACATATGTTTCTTATTGCAAGTTTGTCCTTAAATAAAATAGTGAACATACTAGACAACTTGTCTTTTATTAGTAAGTAAGTAAACAATGGCTCCTAATTTAGCTGCTGACGAATGCAGTAACATATTGTGTCATTTTCCATTATATTATTTTGTCAAAATTATTAAGGACAAGTGGTAGAAAATTAATTATTAATCTACTTGTTCATTTACTGTTAATATCTGGTTACTTTCAGTTTCAACATGTTCTATCTACACTTGTGTTAAAATGTAATAATCACTTATTCTTCTGTTGTTTGGATGCTTTACATTAGTTTTGGATGATAACACAAATTTGGGTATCAATCCGATACCATGTAGTTACAGGGTTATACAATGGTCATATTCAAAGTCCTCATGTGTACAGGGACATATTTCCTGAGTTTATAAATAATAATATAAATTAAAAAAACAAAAGAAGATTTTGTGATGCGAAAAAATATCGATGTAATCATGGTATCATTACAGTGGATGTTAGGTGACCGGTACTTTTTAGAGTATAGTACAGAATATGATTCATTAGTAACAAAGTACTATACTAATACTGGTATACCGTACAACCCTACTCTCTACTAATCATTTCAATTATTTTGATTTTGTCCTCAAAGTCCTCATGTGTCCAGGAAATTATTCCGTGAGTTTCTAAACACCAACAATAGCAACAAAAAAAATATTTTGATAATATAAAAATATTGATCTAATCGCTCTAATTTCGATTATATGTGGTAAAAAATGGATGGATGGATACTGATACTACCCTTGGTATGCACACCACCAATTTATGGATCGATCTGCTTTCCTCTTACTTGTCGTGTACTCACTGCAACAATGCCTAAACACCAAAAGTTGATGTTATATTCTCTCTCTAAACTATTTGATTGATTGATTTAAACTTTTATTAGTAGATTGTACAGTACAGTACATATTCCGTACAATTGACCACTAAATGGTAACACCCGAATAAGTTTTTCAACTTGTTTAAGTCGGGGTCCACGTTAATCAATTCATGGTAATTGGTCTTATTATTCTACTTGTTAATTTCATATTAATAACTTCTTACTTTCTGCTGCGACGTGGTTCCATCTACACTTCTTAAAGTTTACTTAGAACTAATTTATTGGTGTTGTTTCAAGCTAGCTTAGAGGTTAGCCTAGTTATTAGCATAACTGCTCCATGCTTGCTCTCGCTGTGTAACATGTTTAGCATCGTCCTCCAGTGATAATAATTCATACTTACTTGATAACTTACGATACAAAGAAATGCAGTTTATATGCGCTAATGGAACTGATAACTATTAACTTAGGGGAGTGGCTCCACTTGGTGTATGGAGACACATAATTAGCTGCTAGCTTGTTAGCTGGAGGACTATAAATAAATACAGTGTCAGTCAGAGGGTATCGATATTTATGATCAACATTGACCATGATCATGTACTTTTTCACAAAAATCGGTCGATATTGATCAATGGCTGATCGATCGACACATCCTTACTCATTATACATAACACCTCTATATAACATTATTTAATCACTACACTGCATTAAATACAACACATGTTAAGAAAAGAAAAATCCAAGAAGGATTTTTTTAATACAGCACCATCTGCTGGATCCCACTGGCAAAGTGTTTACATATTTTCTAAAGCAAATTAATTTGTAAATGTTTACCTTTTGCCTCTCATTCCAAACACAATAAAACTCCACATGACAAAACGCCAGAGGTCACAGTCTCCGTTTGCTTGTCCAAATAAGATTACCGGCCCGTAAACACTAATATTTGCTGCAGTTAAACTTTTTTTACATCCTTTTTCTCCCTTATAAATCTAGCCACGTAAATTTTTGAATTCACGAGAAGGTAAGAAAAAGACACCGGCTGTATGCTGAGTGTCTCTCTGGGCCGCTAAATTGTGAATAAATGTTTGCAACACACAATTTAAAACTTCCATATAAATATGCCTCATGGAACGCATAAAGAACTTTGGCAAAATCTACTCAGCTTCCTCTCGAGAGAGGGACAGAGAGATCCAGCTGCATAAACCTCATCTTGTTCATTAAATCACATCTTAGTAAGAGGAGAGCTCACTCTGATGAAAATCGTAAAACATCTGGGGTGAATGTAGACCAAGACTGTCAATAACGTCATAGGCGGGGAGGCAATAAAAAAAAAAAAAAAATCCTATTGGTTACGTAAGGACAGGAAAAACATAAATAATATATTAAAAAAGAGGCTAAAACTTCTCAAATTGGATTAATGCCGATATAAATAAACTTGACAAATTATAATAATAATAAAAAAATAAAAAATAAATACATAATAGACACTTACAAAAGATGAATTTAATAATTAAAAAAACATCTGATTAAATGGTTGGAATTAACTAATCAGAATAAAAAAATATCTAAAAACCTATAAAATAAATAGCTTTAAAATGCAATCTAACAGATGTAATGAACTTAAACACTTATAAAGTACGTATCATCAAATAAAATAAATTTTTTTAGATTGTTTCTGCAAAAACAGTAAAAAAACCATGACCATGGATGATGTGCTGGCTGTCCAGAGTTGGGACCCGGGGTGGACCGCTCGCCTGTGCATCGGTTGGGGACATCTCTGCGCTACTGACCTGTCTCCGCTCGGGATGGTCTTTTG
Organism: Entelurus aequoreus; assembly: GCF_033978785.1. NCBI lineage: Eukaryota > Metazoa > Chordata > Actinopteri > Syngnathiformes > Syngnathidae > Entelurus > Entelurus aequoreus. The sequence continues at coordinate 29,202,237 of NC_084732.1, forward strand.
CTGGCCCCACTATGGACTGGACTCTCACTGTTATGTTGGATCCACTAGGGACTGTACTTAGAGGGGGGGTTACCCACATATGCGATCCTCCCCAAGGTTTCTCATGGTCATTCACATCGACGTCCCTTGTGTGGGCTCTGTGCCGAGGATGTCGTTGTGGCTTGTGCAGCCCTTTGAGACTTTTGTGATTTAGGGCTATATAAATAAACATTGATTGATTGATTGAAAAACAAAACAATCAAATAAAATAAACACAAAAACCAAACTGAACTGTTTTAAATGTCTATTAAGACATTTCTTTATTATAACAAATAAATACAACAAACTGTATAAAAATAATAACTAAAAAAAGAATGTATTAAATAACAAATTAATGAATTAAGACTACATTAAACTTAAATAGTAAAAAGCATTAATTAGCTTTTATTAAACACTTTAAAAAATATATCGGATTAGTTTGCAACTCAAATGAGAAGGATAAATGAAAATGACTGAAAAAATAGGCTTCTACCTAACATTTAAACAAATATTAAATAAGCATATCAAAAACCAATAAAAAATACTTCAAAAATAAAAACAATATTAAATTAGTTAAAAACCTTTTTTATTTTAAACATTTGTTTATTGAGTTTTTTTGACACATGTCAGATGTTTTTCACCCCATAAAAGGAAACCCATGAAAAAAGAAAGAGAGAGAGAAAAAAAATGCATCAGTCAAATAAGTATCGGCAGATATTGACATGAAACCACAACACGGTGCAGCAATACACAAAGGCAGACAAAATGCTTCTCAGTTATCTACATTTCAATGACTTGGTTAAATTTGTGATTCATCTATTTGACTTTTTTTGGAAACCACTTCATACTTGTTAAAAAAACTTTTAAGAGAGAAACATACCATCCTTCATCTTTACTCATGCCAGGACAAATACGAGCCAGATGGTCTCCTGTGGTATATTAAAACCGTGCCATAAATCACAGTGTCAAACAACGGCATCACAATGAGAGGAGGCCACAATCATGAAAGTTCAACTCCGAAAGTGCGTGCAGTAATTGGGCTTTTAAAGTGGGTAGCCAAGGTAACGCTGAGAGGTTGTTGAACATTTCCTTTGGTTGAGGTTGACCCGTGTAATCAATAACTGTGTCCTTAGGATGTCATTTGTGGTTTGGACATGCTCGTAACACACACATCCACACACACGCGCACCCAGACACACACTCGAGCACACACAAAGACCACTTCAGAGCTTGGCTTGACATCCATCCATCAGCTACTTGCTTCATCAGCAGCTTGCCACCCTGAGCGTTTAACCTCTGCTCGCGCTGTGGAGCACACTTATCATCAATACTGGCAGCGCTAACCTGTTGTATCAGCCACAGGTTGCCAAAAGGATGCTAGACTAGAGCAGTGGTTCTAAAATGGGGGTACTTGAAGGTATGCCAAGGGGTACGTGGGATTTTTTAAAAATGTCTGTCAAAAAGAACTGTGAAAAGAAATGCAACAATGCAATATTCAGTGTTGACAGCTAGATTTGTTGTGGACATCTTCCATAAATATTGATGTTAAAGATTTCTTTTTTTGTGAAGAAATGTTTAGAATTAAGTTCATGAATCCAGATGGATCTCTATTACAATCCCCAAAGAGGGCACTTTAAGTTGATGATTACTTCTATGTGTAGAAATCTTTATTTATGAATGAATCACTTGTCTATTTTTCAACAAGTTTTTAGTTATTTGTATATCTTTTTTTCCAAATAGTTCAAGAAAGACCACAACAAATGAGCAATATTTTGCACTGTTATACAATTTAATACATCAGAAACTGATGACATAGTGTTGTATTTTACTTTTTTATCTCTTTTTTTTCAACCAAAAATGCTTTGCTCTGATTAGGGGATACTTGAATTTAAAAAATGTTTACAGGGGGTACATCACTGAAAAAAGGTTGAGAACCACTGGACTAGAGAGACAAAAAAAACTAAGTAAGCTGGAAGTGGAACATAAGAGTAAGAAATATGGAGTTGGCTCCCGACTTTTTGTTTATTGCAAGACTATATAGGATATGTTAGCGATTAAATTTTTTTTAAATTAATTTAATAATAAAAATAATTACAATAGAACACATTATCAATAAATCAAATAAATAATTAATATATACATAATACATTTGATTTAATTAATTCTTTATTTGATTTAATTAATTATTTTTGATTGTATATAAATATATTATATATACAGTACAGGCCAAAAGTTTGGACACACCTTCTCATTCAATGAGTTTTCTTTATTTTCATGACTATTTACATTGTAGATTGTCACTGAAGGCATCAAAACTACGAATGAGCATATGTGGAGTTATGTACTTAACAAAAAAAGGTGAAATAACTGAAAACATGTTTTATATTCTAGTTCCTTCAAAATAGCCACCCTTTGCTCTGATTATTTTTTCGGACACTCCTGGCATTCTCTCGATGAGCTTCAAGAGGTAGTCACTTGAAATGGTTTTCACTTCACAGGTGTGCTTGAAGCTCATCAAGAGAAGGACAAGAGTGCGCAAAGCAGTAATCAGAGCAAAGGGTGGCTATTTTGAAGAAACTACAATATAAAACATGTTTTCAGTTATTTCACCTTTTGTTGTTAAGTACATAACTCCACATGTGTTCGTTCATAGTTTTGATGCCTTCAGTGACAATCTACAATGTACATAGTCATGAAAATAAAGAAAACGCATTGAATGAGGAGAAGGTGTGTCCAAACTTTTGGCCTGTACTGTACAAATACTGTATATTAATAAAAATAATTATTTCAATCCAATGTATTAATCAAATTAAATTAAACTTTTCCTCTAATAAATTGCAATTATACATAGGGATGTATATCGTTAGGATTTTATCATTGCCGATACTAGTATCGATATTTCTTAACGGCATTCATCGCCACTATATGTGCAGCCCTTTGAGACGTGTGATTAAGGGCTATATAAATAATCTTTGATTGATTCTTTGTAACTTTGTTCAAATAAAGATGTGAAAAAAATTCATTTTTTGGGGGGCATTTTTATTAGCACCAGCAACATCCAGATATAAGATCTCACAGTAGGCAAGTATTTTTTCAACAATTGATTTTTAGGTCTTAAACAAGCCAACTATGTGTGCATGTGCAAGTTGCAATGCAGTTGTTAGGTCATCATCTTGTAAAGACCACACAGATCCATCACTGTGTTTCTATTCATTACAATTACACTATCTAATCCATCCATTCATTTTCTACCGCTTGTCCCTATAATAACATTTAAAATAATAGTAATTAAAAAATAAAGTAAAATTATATTTGTGTTCATTCACAGACCTTTAAAGTACCATCCATCCATTTTCTACCACTTGTCCCTATAATAACATTTAAAATAATAGTAATTAAAAAATAAAGTAAAATGATATTCATGTTCATTCACAGACCTTTAAAGTACCAGTAGAGTGAAAAAACAAGTTGCTTATATATTGAAGCTATTATCATATATATCTGATTTATGAGACCTAAAGACTTTCAAAGTTTGCAAGTAAATAGACATGATCAAAATGGTATCAATCTCACGGAGATTCCTGAGCCATTTTGAGAGATAATGAGGAAGCCAGACACGTCATCGCAGATCCCTTCCCCACCAAAAACAATACAAATCGTGCAGACTTTGTGAGAGCCAACAACGATTACTTTGGGCAAAATTATGATCCAGAACCTTATATTGTTGATCTTGACTTCAAGGAGAATGAGCTACAAGTTTTAGGAGCTCTGCTAAACAGATCTAAAATGATAGCTTACTGTATAATGTTTTCTTTTACATCGATGACGACTGATAGGATGTCAATATCTTCTCATTTGGATGAACAATTAATCATGATGCACACGAAGGGTTAACAAGGAAGTTTGTCTGCAGACACTGTCTTCGGTTGTGTGTGTTTGTCTCCATCTCCATTTCCGGGTCTGAATTGAATGTCACATATGAACAACTTCTAGATTCAAGGCAAAATCCTCCTACTATCCAGATGAGTGGCATGATTCATAATCTACAATAACTTTGATGAGCTGAGACATGATTATGCGGGAGCAGCAGGACATCGCTGCCGGCTCACAGTAAAGGCAGCAAAGGGCTACTTAGCTGTCTGTATCATTGTGCCGCTAAGAAATTGTTTGTGTTAGCTTTTATATTAACAAATCGCTAATATTTGGTTAATATTCAGGTCACAATATGTATAAAGAGTATTGTTGGCGGGTTTTGGATGGGTATTTAGAGGGTTTTGTGGACAAAATAGAGAGCCCCCAATGACTACATTGTTAGCAAACCTTTTATGTATTTATTTATTTACGACTTAAAATGCATTAAAAAAACAACATATGTGTTCATGTCTTATATAAGGATTGTGAACAATAGTAATTCCTATTTGTGTTTATGTTGCACACGGACCTATTTGACTGACGGACCGGAAGCCGTATTGAGTGTTGATAGCTACTGATGTGTCTGTGTTGTGTGTGTATTATGTAAATAAAAGGACTACGTCATTATTAAAATGTTCACTTTTTTGAGTGGATTTATATCGGTCTGTGGATTACTAAAACGCTTAAAGGACCGTCAGGTTGATGAAGCGCGCTGTAGCGGTGGTCGAATGTTAAATGGCGTTCACTTCAAACTGACACTAACTCTTATTAGCGTGCGTGACTTTGACGACGATGAGGAAATATTGTTGTGTTGCAAACTTTGTGTGGTGTTGGTTCATTATTTGTGATTATTCCAAGCTAATTATCATCTACCCACGCGTAGTAGCAGCATTTGAACTGAATGTGACAGCTTGTCATAAAAATATCGATAGCAGTATCATTACTCCAGAATCTTAACGGTCCTCCTGGACCGACCTAATTAGGAACCGGTACCAAAAAACACAGCTACATTGTATCCCTAATTATAAGCTGTTTATTCAAAGCTAAAGTGTAATGACAAGCTGAGGTTGCAAAAATGGTTGTACTTGCAAAGTCAAATATTTTTGAAGTGCTAGAGTAAATGCAGAACCGTTGCTTTATATTGTTGGTTGACCAGCCAGGACACCTCTCATGTTTTGGTAGTGTTCACAAAGAAGTTATTTGTGTTTTGTACAGTGATTGGCTGCTTTTATTGCAAACATGTTTAGTGCGATTGAACTGCAGTACACGTCATTTTTTGCTGCCACTTTCAAGCGCTTCAATCGTCACCTCATTGAGTGGACGAGCTCCGGTTGCCATGGTAACTCCCCTGTATATGCCTTATATTTCCCCATCTGTCCGTCAACATTCTTTCATAAAGACGACTTCCCGTGCATGTACAAGTTTAGGGTATCACCTCTGACTCTTTGCCGCCTCGCTTCTGACAAGGCCAGGCGAGTGCAGGCACGTCTGTTTTGTGTTGCAACTGAGAGAAATATGCTAGCTGCTTGTCTGAGTAAGGCACCTGCATACTAAAAAAGCCGCCTTATGGTGACTTAACATCCAGGCCGAGCAGACCACCGCCGCTGTGCGTGCCAACGGCCTGACACCTAAAGAGACACTAATGACAGAGCTGTGCATCCCACATGTGTCAGGGCCTTGTTGTCAGTGAGACAGGCATGCACTGACTTCATCCTCTTTGTGTTTTGACTGCAGGTTACCGTCCTCTATTTAAGCCTCATCAAGTGTACATATTCCATTTGACTTTTCATGCTTTTTTAGCACAAACACCTTTTCTGCCGCCTAATGCTGCCAAGATGTGCTTCTTCTTGACTATCTGCAAGGTGCAGCTGTCTCTCACTGCGATGTGTACTCACGTCAGTAGGGTCGACACAAAACTACAAAAATCCCATTTGCTCCTGCATGATAACTGTAAACAACACAATCTGAAGGTGTGTGCTCTTTTTTTGCTACACAACGCTTCAGTGGTCGGCATGCACTAACTGAATATAGACTGAGAGAAAAAAAGATAGATGATTTGTTTTTGTTTTTTTAGATTAGAGATTATATCTATCTTTTTATCTAGCCAAACAAACCTAATCTAAAACATCCAAATATATAACATACAATTTAAAATCCAGTAATCTCTCCTTTGTCGCTGTTAATTAGATCCGGACAATGAATTTCTGCAAAGTAGAAATCCCTAATTATGAATATTTTTATAGCTCAAGCATAAAAAACATGTTTACTATATTCTAAGTACATTTTTCATCATTATGAGAACCCTCTAGACATGAAATAACACCCTTTAGTCAACTTTTCACTCTTTTAATCCAATATAGTAATGCTGCCTCAACATGAGCCAATCAGTGGCCACAAGACTGAACACTGTGTGTGGTCTGATTGGTTTGGTCTCATTTAGTGACCATACTACTGTGGTAGAGCATCAGGGTGGAAGAGGGGTTAGTACGTGTGCCTCACAATACAAAGGTCCTGAGTTCAATCCCGGGCTCGGGAGCTTTCTGTGTGGAGTTTGCATGTTCTCCCCGTGACTGCGTAGGTTCCCTCCGGGTACTCTGGCTTCCTCCCACCTCCAAAGACATGCACCTGGGGGTAGGTTGATTGGCAACACTAAATTGTCCCTAGTCTGTGAATGTGAATGTGAATGTGAATGTTGTCTGTCTATCTGTGTTGGCCCTGTGATGAGGTGGCGACTTGTCCAGAGTCTACCCTGTCTACCGCCCGAATGCAGCTGAGATAGGCTCCAGCACCCCCCGCGACCCCATAATGGACAAGCGGTAGAAAATGAATGGATGGATACTACTGTGGTATTTATATTTTTAGTTATTTTAGCCATTTGTATGCTTGAAAATGGTTAAATTAGGCCTAAAATGTTGTGGAATATGCTTAAAAAATATGTGATGTGGTGAAACTGCAATATTTGAAGCGCAATGTGGCGATGAATGATTGTATACATAAAAAAGTACACAAATACACAACAAAATAATGTGTTTAAAATCATTATTAATGTTATTATTAAATTAATATATGTATGTAAAAGTAATTAATACAATAAAACCAATTATACAATAAATGAGTAAACATTCTTGTAATATGCGTAAACACTGAGTGCCTGATCTAAATATTTGCATGTATTATGAAACACGTGCAAACTTGATAGCGCACATGAAGCCGATCTACTAAGCTGGTGCACAGAGGATTGCGTCTATGAAATGAGAAAAATAGAGAGTACAATTCATTTAGCATGTCAGTCTTCATGTATAGGCTATGCAAGTATAGATGCTGGAGGAGGACACAAATTTAATTAATGTGATTTATCAAGACTGAAACGGTTTGCGGCCGCTATCAAATGTGGAAAGTACAGTATGTGCAAACTGGGACAGTTATGCTGAAATGGCTGCGCCGTGGTCATTATGAGGAGGCCATCAGTGCAATGATACAAGATGGAGAGAGAATTCTCCGTTTGTGTCCAACATATTTGGACTGTTGGAAATACAAATATTAGACATATTGTCTATTTAGTAATGGCATTTTATCATTTTAGAACTGCTAATTCAATTTTGTTTTTTTTATCTGCTGGCGTTTTTTTAATGGCATTAGTTTTTTTGCGTAGGTAATATGTAAATAATACAGTATATCTTCTAAATGAAAAAAAAACTTCTTGTAACATGCATTTTCTTGCATTTTTTTTAATGCGTCTGAATCATTCCAGACATTCGGCGTACTAAAATAGATTATTTTGTCTCGATTCCGCATATAACCCAGAAAAGGTGATACATATTATAGTTGTATGCTGCATTTCCCACAACATGGCAAAATATCCCAGGTTGGAGCATATGATGCAATGGGTGCGCAGGAAACGTCTGTCTCTATGGTGACAGTCTGTAGTTCACACAAAAACCTAATATAAATGGGGCAGTCTGCACCACTTTTGTACTCGTTATCAATTGTATGCAAGTTAAGTAATGGTAAACGCTATTTAATACTTGTCATTTGGGATCTTGGTAGATGAGGGCATGTATCTATTAAGTACCTATTAATCATTCTATTATTAAGAAAATAAGAAAAAATGAAATTAAGTAACAATCATACAACAATTCTAATACATTAAAACAATTAACAATACAAAGTAAAAAACAAAAGTGAAAAAAATGGTTGGTTTGTCCATGTTGTATCATACTACACTTTTTTTTGATTAATTAAAAAGTAATATGTGTATATAAGCTTTATATTTATGCAAACACATCTTTATTTTTTTATCTAATTTTATTTTGTTCAAATCTACCTTTATATACTTTTTTAAAATAATGATTAATCACTTTTAAGAGGGTCTACATATAGATTTAATTTTAAATAGCTAATAAAATCTCTGTTTCTATACAATGCAGTCAGGCTTGCTTTGGCTGTTATATCTAATAATTTGCTTACCTTATCAGGATGCATGAGCAGGGTTTTTCCTGCGTTCAAAATTGCGGAGCGGCCGCTTCCAGCTAATTTTGTGCCACCCCCCAGCCAGATTGATATCAATTGATATTGCTCAACACAGCGTAAAGCTCCGGTTGTGTTGATTGAGCGATTGATGTCCCTCTGCGGCAGCTATATATTTTAACTGCAGTTGCAGCGCTGCACCACTATTGAGGCGCTATATCGACAGACCTGAAAAAACTACAGAAGAAGAAACAGATCGAATCGTGTTGTTACTTGGTGCATAACGTTGCCCGCCGTAGCAAGTGGATTTCTGACATACGGAGCATGATACGGAGGGATCACTGGACTCCTAGAGAACACTCAAGACTGTGCTGTGAACAGTTTGTCTCTGGTAAGTGAACACATCTAGTAGTGTTAGCTTCATTTCCAACACTTTCTTACTAATTATAATAGATCGATTGATTGAAGAATTTATTAGAAGTTTCATGACGGTACAAATTGACTGGTACAAAGTCAACTAAAAGGAGTTACCCCAAGAAAGCATTACCACCAAATAATTTATAGTGGTGACAACATGTGGAAATTTTTGTCCACAGAGCGCTTGAAGGCTGTTTCAAAATCATCTATGAGTGTCTCAAGCAAAAGTGGCCCCACCACACAAGCAATGAGCCCATCATTCTCTTTTGCAAGCGCTTGGACCACAGGTGTCAAACTCAAGGCCTGAGGGCTCGTGACATCATTTTATCTTTATATGTGTCAATAAAGTACTTAATATTTTCTAACTAAAGGTAATGGATTTTTTTCATTTTGACAGAAAAAATATATGTACTGCTTGAAATTGCATGCCTTTTAAACCTTAATAGGATCCATTATTGCAACAAATATTACAGTATATTATCATACTTTCCAAACATTTTTTGTCTAAATAAAAATAAATACTTAAATATCTGTTTGACCTATGATTTTACAGCAAACTACCCATCAAATTAATAATCAATCAATCAATCAATGTTTATTTATATAGCCCTAAATCACAAGTGTCTCAAAGGGCTGCACAAGCCACAACGACAATACATTTTACGGCGTTCTACACAGCATATTGATATACATTTTAAAAAACTACCATTTTTTTGCGTTAAAATTCTGGCGTATGGTCAGGATTGTACCACCTCTGCATCAATTTGAGCCAGGAAAAACCCTGAAGAGTCCAATTATTAGATATTATATAATCAATGCACTGCACATACAGTATAAAGTGTCCACTTTAAGGACCAGCACCAGTTGCCTTGTGACTTTCCTCATGCAGCATTAAGGAAATCTGTGACATATTTACAATCGGGCATTGCCGGAGTCTCGCTATGCGCCCCGCCCTGCGTACTACTAAATTATACAAAACATCTGGAGTATGATGTGTCTGCATGTGCATACTAGCGCCAAAACTTTTAAACACACGAACACACTCAGCTGTAATGAAGACGTATCCCAATAAGTATTTAGGGCTGCAAAAATGTGGCAATCAGTTTTCATACAGATGTTGTTTTCCTCCAACTCTTTCCTTTATTAACATATGTTCGCTTTATTATATGGTGTATTTTCCAGGAAGCTACACGGCTAATAATTTGGGTTGCAGTCCCTACAAGGCAAATGTTCTACACAATGTTTAGCCTCTGGGATTCCTTATCAGCACTCCACAGGTCATAACTCTCATATAATCTTCCTGAAGCCTTCAGGGATTATTGCCCTGTGTGTGAGGAGAATCATCATCAGCGATATGGCTGACCATTGGAGCTAAAGTCAAAGGTCAGGTGACCTCTTTTATCAGCACTGGGCCCGTTGATGTTCAACTTTCATGCATCATATTTCACTATCCAATCCAAGATGCTTTAGTTAGCTGGGGTCAAAGGTCTCATGCATGTTTAAAGCCAGTACACAGACGCGGAGAGAGTTGAGAGTCCATTACACTAGTATTATTTTTGTTGCAGCATCTTTTGTACATGCTCATTGCGTTCTTTCACTGCCAACCATCTGCTCTCTGAAATCCTGAGATATGACTTGCAACCTACATCTTTTATTCATGTGTTTTTGTATTATTATTTTCCGAATGAATAGGCTGCCAAAATTGAATTTGCTGAGAGGTTTGACTCTGGAAAAGATGTCAGCACTGCACAAAGACACCAGTTAACTTTTCTCAATAGTGAATTTCTTTTCTTCCCGTCAAGCACACACACTGTTATATTGTACATTATGCGGACACACATTTTTAACTGTGGCGCACACATTCATATAATGCCGTATTGCTGCAACTTCACTGACTTTGTGGATTATTTTGATTTCGTTTGTTGATTTCTATATTGAAAGGTGGCATTCGGGATGGGAAAAATTGGCCTAAAATCTACACTACCGTTCAAAAGTTTGGGGTCACATTGAAGTGTCCTTATTTTTTAAGGAAAAGCACTGTACTTTTCAATGAAGATAACTTTAAACTAGTCTTAACTTTAAAGAAATACACTCTATACATTGCTAATGTGGTAAATGACTATTCTAGCTGAAAATGTCTGGTTTTTGGTGCAATATCTACATAGGTGTATTAGAGGCCCATTTCCAGCAACTATCACTCCAGTGTTCTAATGGTACAATGTGTTTGCTCATTGGCTCAGAAGGCTAATTGATGATTAGAAAACCCTTGTGCAATCATGTTCACACATCTGAAAACAGTTTAGCTCGTTACAGAAGCTACAAAACTGACCTTCTTTTGAGCAGATTGAGTTTCTGGAGCATCACATTTGTGGGCTCAATTAAACGCTCAAAATGGCCAGAAAAAGAGAACTTTCATCTGAAACTCGACAGTCTATTCTTGTTCTTAGAAATTAAGGCTATTCCACAAAATTGTTTGGGTGACCCCAAACTTTTGAACGGTAGTGTATATCGCAACATATACATTGCAGCCTATTGGGATAACACTATATATCACTATATTTATTATTTGGTATACGTTACACACACTTCTAATTTATCTGCTGACTTATTCAGTCACATATTGCATCATTTCCAGTTGTATTAAAAACTATTATGTTAAAATGTAACAAACAAATTGTTTTGGACAATACACCAAATTTGGAAATCAATCTATTACCAAGTATTTACAGGGACAGTATTGGTCTGATACTAATACTTTTCAACATCACTGAATGATACATTTTTTGGTCACAAATATAATTAGACAAAAACACAGGATGGCGGTGTAACTATATCAAATACATATTTAAATGATTTGCTACTATTGGTTCTGATTTAAATTCTTAGTTTTTTGTTCTAAAATCCCTCTTGTGTCCAAGGACGTTTGTAAACAATAATAAAAACGACAAAATATTTTCACAATAAAAATATCACTCAACCATACTGATGATATACTTGGTATCGTTACTGTCGATATTTCTATCGATTTGCCCACCTCTGTTTACATCAGGAGTGCCAAACTAATTTTAGCTCAGGGGCCGCATAGAGGGAAATCTATTCCCACGCTGGCCGGACTGATAAAATCATGGCATAATAATTTAAAAATAAAGACAACTTCAAAATTGGTGCAGTTTCAAAAACACCATGAACAACACAATGAACTTAGACTTTGTCACAGTGTTTATACAAATCCATTAAACTTTAAGCACTTCCTGTTCAGCATTCTCATGTTGCCAGTTTACCATTAAAGACATGTTTAAAATAGCAACCGAGTGTTTCCTCAAACCGCCACTTTGGTGAAATCCACAACTGCCACAACACATTAATTTACCATCATTCAAATATTACAATTATAATATAATCAAAACCATCATCAAAATAATGACACTATAATAGCTGAATTAAAGGTAACATAACTACAAACTTAACCATTGTGAACATGGTAGATTTAGGCATAAAATAAAATAGAACAAACAACAAATGTAGAAACACACATTTTTACAATGGAGTCCATCAAGCCGTCAACCACGGAACTCTAACTACAAAGATGATGGTCAAGTTGACTTAAGCCTTTGCATCTTACTGTTTCGTCATTTTATCCGTTAAGTGGGTAATTTACAAATAAAGAAGATATTGTGTGTCGCTACAGCATTCGTCTGCCACCAGCCACAACAAGAGCAGCTGTTTGCTTGCGCCTGCGCTGATTGGAGTAGTGGCAGCCAATCCAGAGGGCGCCTAAAGTCAGCTGACACATAATTTAAAACAGTGTGATGTGTGACGTGAGTTACACATGAATTGCTATTGCGACATCCAGTGGACACGTTTAGAACAGCAGTTTCTTTCATTAAAAAATTGCAGCTCATTTTTATACTTAAACTCATTTTGCGGGCCGGATTAAACCTTTTCGCGGGCCTGGTACGGTTCAACAGTTGTAGGTTTGCGGTTAGCATATCCTCTTACCGTGTGTAGTGTAGCATGTTTAGCTATCCCTTGTCCTCCAGTGATACTTGTAAGAAACATAGTTTCTTTGATGCAGTGGAGGCGAGAATTAGTGATTCAGTAGCTGTACGATGGAGGGACGTTAGCCGCTAACTCGCTACAGTGCATTTAGGACAAGTGTGTACATTGGTCGCTGACAAATTTGCGGAACGCATCACATTTCACAATGTTATGATAGTATTAAGAACTATTGCCAGAAAAAAAATATTTATATCGTCCAACCCTATATGGCAGTCATCATAAACAACTGGCAGAAGAAGCAATTGCATGAATAGTATGATAGATGTGGTGTGTCAATGCATGTGCTAGTGCAGGGGCATACTTGCCAACCCTCCCGAATTTTCCGGGAGACTCCCGAATTTCAGTGCCTCTCCCGAAAATCTCCCGGGACAACCATTCTCCCGAAAATCTCCCGATTTTCAGCCGGACAACTATATTGGTGGCGTGCCTTAAAGACACTGCCTTTAGCGTCGTTTCTCACCTGAAAAGGAGACTATTATATATGTCTCCGTTATCCATAGGTTTATCTATAACCCATAAAGTAGGCAGACATAGAGCTATTTCTCAGCGTGTGTTTATTCCAGCCGGCACGTTAATAATGTAGCGGCTGGCTACGGGGTTTTAGCCAATGACTTTGGCTGGAGGGCGGGACTTCCGGGAGCGATAGGGAAGTGACGTTGTTAATAGGAAGTGGGTGTTCGAGTTTTGCCGGGAAAAGGGATAGACACATATTGGAGCTGTTGAGTGGTTGAATTACATCTTGTGCAATAAGACAAACAAAGAAGTCGTATGAGCCTACATTCCTGGGATTATTACAATACACTGACACACAACATCCGGATTCCCATCATTCCGTTCTCGTTTGCGGATGTTTTCCACAAATCCGTGAAGGATATGTTCCCGGATTCAGAGATCGCTCGCCAATACTCAAATGGCAGAACTAAAGCTACTCAAATAGTGAAAGGTAAGTGTTTTTTTTTTATTTTAAAGTAGGCAGCAAGTACAGTACAGTTAGTAGAACAACTGTGTTTTCATTACTGTTTACTGTACTATATATATATATATATATATATATATATATATATATATATATATATATATATATATATATATATATATATATATATATATATATATATGTATATGTATATGTATATACATACATATACATATATATATATATATATATATATATATATATATATATATATATATATATATATATATATATATATATATATATATATATATATATAAGAAATACTTTAATTTCAGTGAATTCTAGCTATAAATATACTCCTCCCCCTTAACCCCGCACCGGATTTTGGACGCGGGCGGGCCGCATCCGGCCGTCGTTTGGGGACCCCTGAGGTTGTGTATGAGTGAAGGCATTGGCTTTGCCTTTGTGGATTATTTTGAGTTGTTATGTTCATGTATTTAATGCCAGACAGTGCTTATTGTTAGTAACTAGCAGGAGGAAACTGATGCAATATTTTCTGTTGGACCTTCATGGAGTTCTTTCATTCTCCAGGACTATAGTGGTCATTTTTATTAATCAATGCTCACATTCATAAGAGAGAAGGCTTTCCAGCTGAGTTAATATGTATCTCTAAAGCAGCCTATGCATTTTGTATGACGACAGGAAGCGAGTGGTGGCGGCGCTGCGGCTCGACGGTAAAAGGTTCCAGCTGTTTGCGGAGCTCGTGCAGAAAACCATCAGCATGCGACGTTAAAGCCAGCGACGCCTGACCGCGGCCCACGCTGCTGACTTTGTGTGATACTGCACAACACATCACCAGCGTATCCAAATACGGTGGGTCTGTATGCTGTGTAAGCACTTAGACTTTAATCACATGGCTGCTTCCACGCAGTGCACTTAGCAAGAAGCACAAACCATCTTTAGGAATGTACAACCTACTTAGATGGTGGACGTTGCAGCCAAGGATATATGAGCATAAGTATTGGGCCATGGAAGACTTTTGCTGCTACACAAGCTCACACTCTTTCAGGAAGACTTTGTATTTCAAAAGGGGGGCAGGGACACTGATTTTGGAGCTGAGTGAGAATGTGTTGTCACAATAGGGTTGGGCGATAAAACGATATCAATATATACGCTGTAGACACGTAATTAATATTAATAATAAATGCTTTTGATAAAACGTTCAATAATTATTTTTCTTCTACAATCGAAGAAACCGGAAGTTGCACAGCACAGTTGGTAGCATGAATAAAGGAACTCGCTCGCTGGTAACAAAGCAACGCAGGAAGTGGTCACTGTTCAGTGGAAATGACCCGCTAATAGACAATCAGCTAACAGTATCAACTATCACGTTCGGTTGTGCCATCTTGGTGTCTCGCGGTTGATTCTTTGCATCAAGTGAGAAGAGAAACTATAAATGAGTGCTGCAAAAGGCAAAACAACTGTGGATAAAACAGGAAAAGTCACCACAACGCCCGTCCCCATCAAGACCGGTATTACCACACCACGTGAGTTGCGCCAAACTTTGAGGACAGCCATAAATTCCTGGCACTAAACCTGCAAAAAATAGATCTTCTCAGGTTTTCACACTTTGTAAATAAATAAATGATAAATGGGTTATACTTGTATAGCGCTTTTCTACCTTCAAGGTACTCAAAGCGCTTTGACAGTATTTCCACATTCATCCATTCACACACACATTCACACACTGATGGCGGGAGCTGCCATGCAAGGCGCTAACCAGCAGCCATCAGGAGCAAGGGTGAAGTGTCTTGCCCAAGGACACAACGGACGTGACTAGGATGGTAGAAGGTGGGGATTGAACCCCAGTAACCAGCAACACTCCGATTGCTGGCCCGGCCACTCTACCAACTTCGCCACGCCGTTGTACTATTTTGTTTTACTTTATTAAGCATTTCTTACATAGTCCTTATTTTTGCACCTTAATTCTGAGAGGTTATTGTTAAGTGTTTAATGTGATTTTAGAATTTTGTTTACATTGATTGTCTAAGTGTATTTCCATGGTTGTGTTGACACTTCCTTTCCTTTCTGCCTTGAGAGCAGAGGGGATTATAATAAGAGGAAGGTTATAGGGCTGCGAATCTTTGGGTGTCCCACGATTCGATTCAATATCGATTCTTGGGGTCACGATTCGATTCAAAATCTTTTTTTTTTTCGATTCAACGCGATTCTTGATTCAAAAACGATATTTTCCAGATTCAAAACGATTCTCTATTCATTCAATACATAGGATTTCAGCAGGATCTACCCCAGTCTGCTGACATGCAAGCAGAGTAGTAGATTTTTGTAAAAAGATTTTATAATTGTAAAGGACAATGTTTTATCAACTGATTGCAATAATGTAAATTTGTTTTAACTATTAAATGAACCAAAAATATTACTTATTTTATCTTTGTGAAAATATTGGACACAGTGTTTTGTCAAGCTTATGAGATGCGATGCAAGTGTAAGCCACTGTGACACTATGGTTCTTTTTTTTTATTTTTTATAAATGTCTAATGATAATGTCAATGAGGGATTTTTAATCACTGCTATGTTGAAATTGTAACTAATATTGATACTGTTGTTGATAATAGTCATTTTTGTTTCACTACTTTTGGTTTGTTCTGTGTCGTGTTTGTGTCTCCTCTCAATTGCTCTGTTTATTGCAGTTCTGAGTGTTGCTGGGTTGGGTTTGATTTTGGAATTGGATTGCATTGTTATGGTATTGCTGTGTATTGCTTTGTTGGAATGATTAATTAAAAAATAAAATAAATTAAAAAAGTAAAAAAAGAAACAAAAAAAAATTTAATAAATACAACAACAAAAAAACTATTAAAAAAAAATGAGAATCCATTCTGAATCGCACAACGTGAGAATTGCGATTCGAATTTGAATCAATTTTTCCCACACCCCTAGAAGGTTGCATTTAAAATAAATTTTTTTACATTTAATATATTTTTCTCTTGGTCCTTATTTTCGATAGGTCATTAAAAAAATACCAATTATTATTAGGGGTGTAACTGTATTGTAGATATCGCGGGATTGTGGTTTCAAAATCTTGCCCATAATGCCATGATGTGTGATGGTATCAACAGAAAACTTGGTGAGTGCGTTTTTTTTCTGGCACTTTTGCTTTGGCAGGTCTAATAATAAACCACATCTCCCAGAATCATCTGAGCAGTTTTATTTTCAAAAACCTAATAACTTTTTGAGTTACAGTATGTTGCTAACAAACAGATGAACAAACCCTGGCGAAAACATAACATCTGTGGCGCAAGCAATAAAGGGGGCCACGTTCGTCTCGAGCGTTCCAAGCCAAAACAGGCTCCGTCAAGGCGCACCATGCCGAGACAAAGTACCTGCTGTTTACCGAAGCTACTCGATAAGCTACCATCACCTGTAAAAGATGACGTCAATTTGGGAGTTATTGACATTGTTAAAAGTAAAAATGTGAGTTGAATTTTCTGAGAAAGTGCATTTTCCAAACTGATAGAAATAACTTCTCAGGAAGTAAAAGTTGAGAGACAATTTAGCATTATGTTTATGTTCAATTAGTGCAAGTGTGTTTATCCTGAACATTCCTGCCACTTCATTTTACACACTGTCATTTTAAGTCTGTTTTTTTCGACATATACCACAATAATGTCATACCGTGGCCTTAATACTGTGATAGTATCCCTAATAACTATCAATATTGGCCTATATAAAACACTTATATTGTGATAAAGTCTTCAGCCAGATTGACCCAGCCCTACGTCACAAGCTTCCTGGCAGTTAATAATGACAATGTTTAATTTGCATTATAGAAAAAAAAACACTCAAATAACCCATAAACCAAAGCCTACAGTAGACTGGCTAATGCATAAGCACATGTTAGCAATTTATAGTTGGGCTAGGTATTGTTGGCAAGGGCTTCATGATACATGAGTCACGATAAAATACAGTATTGGAAGCTGGATTCACTGTGTATCCGAATGCAGCTGGGATAGGGTCCAGCACCCCCTCGACTCTGGGAGGGACAAGCGGTAGAAAATAGATGGATGGGTGGAGACACATAATGAGCTGCTAGCCGATTCTCAGCTGGGGGATTACAAATAAATAGTCTTAGAAGGGATGGACATTTAAAAAATGTATTAAAGGGCATTGATAAATCAAATTTAGCATTTCTCGCAATGGCGATCACATAATTTTACACAAAAATTATCCAATCTACAGCCGTAATGTAGAGTGGAGTGAGTGTAAACCAGCGTTTGTACTGGGTTAAGTGTCCAATCAGATTGCTGTGATGCCATTTTCTATGCTGGTGGTTGCTATGATTTAGAGTAATCCATTAATTTCTCTAACTAGTGAACTCCAAGGGAATTGCAATTAGGCACATGGAAAGCATAAAAACAAAAGCTGCTCCTCATTGGAAGCTTTCGACCGTTTTTACAACCAAACCTTTAATGTTAACAGCATGTGAAACGAAACTGTAATTCACTTTTGATGCAACAGATTTGGGGAAATTGTCACTTGTGATTCATGCTTAGTCCCTAAATTCTTGACAAACTGCCTGTGCTTGCTGAATGCTAATAAGTGCTGCATCGCGGTGGAAGACAGAAAAAAACACAACAGTGTATCTGTCTCATCTCTGTCTTGTGTGTCATAAAATAAAATGTCTTGTTGGGAGATGTTCCGTTTCAGCACTGCCCAGACTTCATAAATCATATATTTGGATCAGTCTGCTGAAAAAAAGTGAAATTCAATGCACTGCATCACAGGGATCCCCTAAAATGACTCATTAACTTCCCATTCCTGTCCGTCCATCTTAATTAAGAACTACAAGGTCATTTCTCCCCGCTTGCCATTCTTTACAAATCAAGCACTCGCTGTTGAAATGTGTAAGGACTGAGCTTTTCTCAACATTCCCTGGAGCGTGCAAGCGACGAGGCCATTAAAACGGCTGAACCCGACGTGGCGCAATTATGTCCCCATTGTTGCGGGCATTGTTGGCGTCGTAAGCGAGCACTTGTGAGTGTCACCTCTGCTGGAGGCCTGCAGACTGTCTTTCTTTTCAGGATCAGTGGGTGTGTCCTCGCTGTTTTGTTGGGTTTTTTTTAGGTGGGCATCAGAGCATGACTAAAACCTCACTATTTTCTGGCCTAGACTCCTTAACACCATCACCAAAAGAAAAAAACACTCTCCCTAACTCCCTCTCCACCAGCAGCTGCACGCTGCCAAGCTCATAGCATGCATGAGAGAAAACGAACAAGACAATAAGCAAACATATGCAGGAAAGGCAGTTTGTTATTCTTGTAGCCAGACGTGTGTTTATTTCCGTACCTGACGGTTTCGGCGACAACTGGTGCCTTCCTCAGCTGTCAGCCTGCTACTACAAGAAGCTATAAGAATAACAAATTGCATAATTATTTGAAGACCTAATGAACCTTCTTGGAATACGCAGGAAATAATAATCCGGACGCCGCATACACTGAAGATAGCAGCCATGTTTAAAAGGGGTTTAAAATGGAAATGACAGCATTAGCAAATAAGCACTCTTAGTTTTCTGCACCGAGTCCCTTATTAGAGAATATAACTAAAAACTTCACTTTACTTGTCTTTACTATGTCACATATATATTGCTGCCGAAACGGCGTTCCTGTTCCAACGAGCTGTAACCCACTCTGTTTCTAGTCCAAGGGTAAACAGTATGTTAAAAAAGCAGTGTTTGAAAAAGCCAATGAGTTTACTCACTGGTTCAACAGGAATATAGCAACCACTAATATAGCAGCAACACAGTGGATCCTCGATTTACGAAAGCATTGGTTCTGGAACAGGGTTCGTTAATAGAAAAGTTTGTATATTGAAGCAAATTCCATATTTTAGTAAACAATTTGTGCACTTTGAACTAGGGTTGTGCGGTAATAGTACGGTAATAAGTAATGCTGCCTGAGGCTGAGTCAATCAGTGGCCAATATACTGAACAGAAGACTATGATTGGTTTGGTCTCCTCCAGAGGCCAATACTATTGTAGTATTGATATTTTTAGTTAATTTAGCAATTTTATGGCTTGAAAATGCTTAACTTAGGCCAAACATTTTGTAAAATATGCTTTAAAAAATCAGATGTGGCAAAACTGCACTATCTGAAGCTTGATAAGGGATTTTATGAACATTATGTTCAGCATGTGTAATCTATCTGAGTTCCATCCATCCATTTTCTACCGCTTGTCCCTTGCGGGGTCGTGGGGGTGCTGGAGCCTATCTCAGCTGCACACGGGCGGAAGGCGGGGTACACCCTCATCGCAGAGCCAACAGAGATAGACAGACAACATTCACACTCACATTCACACACTAGGGCCCATTTAGTGTTGCCAATCAACCTATCCCCAGGTGCATGTCTTTGGAGGTGGGAGGAAGCCGGAGTACCCGGAGGGAACCCACGCAGTCACGGGGAGAACATGCAAACTCCACAAAGAAAGATCCCGAGCCCAGTATCGAACCCAGGACCTTTGTATTATGAGGCACACGTACTAACACCTATGCCACCGTGAGTTGTTCTGTTTATTTCCATTATGCAAGAAAATGATTATCATTAAAAACTGGTGGGAGGAGCATTCATAATAATATGATTCTAACATGACAGAATCGCATTAGGAGCACATGTGATCGTGCATGAGTGACCATACCCGGGTTTTGACTTTGTGGATTATAAAACAAAAAAATCATATTCATTTATATTACAAGGTTATCATTAATAACTGGTGAGAGGTTTTTTATGACATAATGATTTGATAATAGCCCATGCCTACTTAATACTTGAGAAATACTACAGGAGTTGACCCCTGTGCTTATAGGGTCAACACTGACATAAGAAGCAGCAAATAGGGGGGGGGGGGCATACTTGGAACTAGGGCTGTACGGTATACCAGTATTCGTATAGTACCGCGATACTAATGAATCATACTCAGTACTATACCGCCTCTGAAAAGTACCGGTACGCCACCCTCCCGCGCCCCTGTCGTCATCACGTCGTGTCATTGCTGGTTTACAAGCAGAGGAGCATGTTTGGTAGCGCACAATCACGGCGTACTTACAAACAGACAATGTGTGTAGACAGAAAAGGGAGAACGGACGCATTTTGGCCTAAAAAGTAACGATAAAGGTGAAGTTATAACACTGAAACACCCACCGGAAGAGGTGCTTTAAAACAAGGCTAGCTAGCTAGCGGCTAAAGTCCAGCCCCAGTCGGCAGTGTTTTAGCTACTTCTAAATCACTAATCCTCGCCTCCATGGCGACAAATAAAGTACGTTTCTTACAAGTATCATCCCTGCAGGACGAGGAATAGCTAAATATGCTTCCCTACACACCGTAGCTCACCTGCGTCACAATGTAAACAAATGCCATTGGTGGATCTACACCTAACATCCACTGTAATGATACCAAATACAAAATCATATCTCGTCGATACTACTATGATTACGTCAATATTTTTTGCCATCACAACATCTTCCTTCATTTAAAAAAAAAAAAATCATATTATGTTTATAAACTCAGGAAATATGTCCCTGGACACATGAGGACTTTGAATATGACCAATGTATGATCCTGTAACTACTTGGTATCAGATTGATACCCAAATTTGTGGTATCATTCAAAACTAATGTAAAGTATCAAACAACAGAAGAATAAATGATTATTACATTTTAACAGAAGTGTAGATAGAACATGTTAAAAGAGAAAGCAGATATTAACAGTAAATGAACAAGTAGACTAATAATTAATTTTCTACCACTTGTCCTTAATAATTTTTGACAAAATAATAGAATAAGAAATGACACAGTATGTTACTGCATATGTCAGCAGACTAACTAGGAGTCTTTGTTTGTTTACTTATTACTAAAAGACAAGTTGTCTTGTATGTTCAGTATTTTATTTAAGGACAAACTTGCAATAAGAAACATATGTTTAATGTACCGTAAGATTTTTTGTTAAAATAAAGCCAATAATGCAATTTTTTGTGGTCCCCTTTATTTACAAAAGTATCGAAAAGTACAGAAAAGCGCATAACAATTTTCGACACGACACGACACGACAGAGAAAACAGTTTTCATCATCATTGTTCAAATATTTTAACGCTTTGAGGACATGAATTCCATCGATCACTTTACTGAGCAAAACTCTTTATTGTCAGCCATAAACACATCACCAAAACATTAGTAAAAAAAATTACATTTTGCAAAAGTGGTCATTTTCTGCAGTACAAACCAGACCAAAACCAACGTTGTTATATCAACAGCAGCCGCTCGCTCTTTCTCACTTGCGCCAACACATGCACGCACATATGGCACTTAGCCAGTGATGCGTTTACAGCCACACAAAAAGTCGGACAACTCCAACGCCACACATAAAATGTAATTCCAGGTCGTTACACTATGATTTACCAATCAAATGTGTGCTTATTCTAGTGTCATTTATTAGGAATCTTAATTTATAAATATTAATCATGAAATGCTGTTAGTATATTAAATAAATACTAATAAAAATATATTTTTTACAAACAGGAAGTTGCAGAAATATACACATGATCCCCTGCTTACATCTCATTGTGCAACATGTGAATGTTTTAATGGGAACTAAATGCAATGTCTGAAAGGGGTACAAATTATTTCCAAAGCAGGACCTCCACCCAGACAAACAATACAAGTACACAGTTCATGAAAAACAATATTTTTTGTTATTGTCATTGTAAGTGGGCCTAAACACTTATATTAGAAAATAACATCATGGAAATGACTGCTGTCATTTGATTATAATAATAAGAGAATTTTGTCTGTCTATCTGTGTTGGCCCTGCGATGAGGTGGGAATTTGTCCAGGGTGTACCCCGCCTTCCGCCCGAATGCAGCTGAGATAGGCTCCAACACCCCCCACGACCTCGAAAGGGACAAGCGGTAGAAAATGGATGGATGGATGGAGATTTAACTTGTTATTTAGTCAGGTTTGGGACAGGTGTGCTGCTGGTGTAGCCACAGTGTGCACGTCTGATGTTGCTCACATGGGCTCCACTGAATGCTCAGGGAGTTTTTGCGTTTGCTCACACACATGAAAAATTAGAGGGAACATTGGTATCAGGACAACACTACTTGGAACATTTCACAATAAATCATATCGAGATAGAAATTATTGGCGAGAAAGTGATAAAACTGTAAACATAAGCGTGTCTTTCCAAAGAAGCCCATGAACCCAAGACGCCACCTCCTCATGAAAGCCTCTCAGGTTCAACAGACGAACGACGCATCTCGAGCCGAGCAAAGAAAGAAGCAAGCGTCTCTGCGGCAGAGAGACAAAACATGTCTGAAGAGGCGTTTGTGATAACACACAGCGATACATTCCGCATGCCCAACTTTGCTGCTTGGGGTCCCGTGATCCTTTGTGCTGGCCCTGTAATGAATTACAGACCAGCTCTCCAACCGCAGCCACCACATTAAAAAAAGTCCTCTCAGTGCACATGAGAGATTAGTGTGCTCATTAGGACGGAAGGAAGGAGAATGGGAGCGAATGGAGGAAGGAGAAATTGGGAAAAAGGACGCTCTTCTAGGAAAAAAGGCCACTTTTTGAGGACAGGTTCCACCCACGTCCATCCCTCTTTTTTTTCTCTCTTATAGACAATTAGGACCACAGTGAAGGTTTACAGGGGTGACGTGTTATTCATGAGCTGGCTTATTTACGACATTATTACATTGTTTCTGCTTAGTGTAATGCATTTAGTTCCTAAAGAAAGAAGTTCAATGGCTTAAGCCAGAGAAAAGTTGTTAGATAGTATGAACAATGGCTGTCTGTCATGTGACTTACAGCTAGTTTTTAAAAGGGGAGGGTCTGACAATTAATACATACTCCATCCATCAACCCAGGTTTGCCTGTTTGTCAAAGAAAACTAAAATGATCAAACTTTCAGTTCTCATGTCTGTAAGAGGGTATATTTTAAGACAGGGGTGTCCAAAGTGTGTCCGTCGGGCCATTTGCGGCCCGCAGCTAATTTTCTTACAGACCGCGGCCGGCACATTCAAAAAATACTATTAAAAAAAAACACACAAAAAAACTGCATACAAAAAGCGGAATAAAAGAGCAAGCAGGGGAAATGTAACGAGAAAAAGTTGCAATGTTGACTCTAATAATACAAATCTGCCATGCAAGCTGGTTTTTTTTCTTTGAAACTGTCATTGCTCAAAAACTAATAATGAATCAAAATCAATGTTGTTATAAATTATGGACATATTCAATGCTCCAATTATTTCATATCAAAAGTTCGACTTTGAAATATTTTTTGTGGAAAATATAGCATATTTTGTGTGTTTGCCATATAAAAAACAAAATTTCTTTGACAAAAAGTTCATCAAACAAACATGAAAAAAATACAACTTTACAATTAACATATTGATCTGATGTTGATCTAGAGACTTACGGATTGAAAATCCCCAAGAATTCTAGAGGGACTTTTTTTTAAACTGTCATTTTAAAATAATATTAATAATGAATTAAAATCAATGTTGTTATAAATTGTTGACCTATTTAAGGCTCCGATTACTTCACATCAAATATTCCACTTTGAACCTTTTTTGAGGGAAAGTATTGCATATTTTGTGAATTTTATATTTCTTTTTTTTTTTTCCAAATATTTTTATTGAATTTTGCAGACAATACAGTATGATGGATCATGACAACAACAAGTTGAGGTATCTGCACATTTTTCAATATGTAACATAATAAACCCCATCCCTTACAATACCCACCCACTTAATTCCCAAGGTAATTGTCACCTAGTGCCCACCACAAATATAGACACACATGAATATATGCAAACTTAGCTTCAATCTAACAAACTATATGAAGGTAAATAAAGAATAAATAAGGTAAAATAAATAAATAAATAATACATAAGATATACAATAAAATATAACGTAAAAGTAAATAAACACAAGGAATGAGGGTGGGGGGGGTGGGGGGTCTTCAGTGGTCAGTTCTGTCTAAGTTGTGTTACTCGAATCGCTTGGGGTGATGTCAAGCTTGTCCCTAATAAGGTCTAGGAGGGGGCCCCAAGTTTTATGGAAAGATGCCACAGATCCTTTCTGCGAGAACCGAAGCTTCTCTAATTGCAGACACCGCAAGACATCTTGTATCCAACTGTTATGGCTCGGCGGAGACGCAAGCTTCCATTTAAAAAGAATTGTATGCCTAGCCAGCAGAGTCGTTAACGCAATGACATGACGAGCGGTTGCAGGTAAACCGTCCACCTGCGGAACGCCAAAAAGGGCAGTCAGCGGGCTAGGTGTTATTGTCCTATCAAGGGCCTGCCCGACAGTGTCAAAAATAGCCGACCAAAAACTTGAGAGTTTTGGGCACGTCCAGAACATATGCAAATGGTCAGCTGGGGATTGTCTACAGCGGTTACAAGCATCGCTGTGGTTGGGATATATTTTAGCCAGTCTAGCATTAGTGAAGTGTGCTTTATGTAGTATCTTACATTGTATTAGGCCATGCCTAGCGCATATAGATGATGAATGCACCAGCCTCAAAGCTTCTCTCCACCGCCCGTCAGGTATAGGTGCCCCAAGGTCATGCTCCCAGGATTCTCTGGCAGGTGAAGTGTTACGTAGATTCAGAAGGCCGATTTCATTATATATTACAGATATCAAACGTCGTTTGTCAGAGTCAAAGGAGAGAAACCGATCAATTTCTGCTTCTGGGGGGCGGTTGGGAAAATGAGGAAATTGTTTTTTAGTAAAATGCCTTATTTGAAGGTATCGAAAGAAATGTGTATTAGGTAGATTGTATCTTGTTGACAGAGAAGCGAAGGAAGAGAACACTCCATCGTGGTACAGGTCGTTGAGAATTTTAAGGCCGTTAGTCGACCAGGTGCGAAACGCGGAATCAGAGCAGGCAGGGGTAAAGGCGGGATTGTTCAAAATCGGAGCACCGCTGGAAGCTTTGTGCAGGCCATGATGTTTCCTAAATTGAGTCCAAATTTTAATAGTATTTTTAACAACTGGGTTTAGGGAGGTCCCCAATGAACATAAGGGTAGCTGTGAGCAAATCACCGCGTGCAGGGAACTATTAGATGATGCCACCTCTATGTGAGCCCAAGGTGGACAGGCGGCTGGGGAGTCGCAGCGGACCCAGTACAGAAGTTTATTAATATTGCAGGCCCAAAAATAATTTCTAAAGTTTGGAAGTGCTAGACCACCCTCCGTCTTAGGGAGCTGTAGAATGGCTTTCCTAAGGCGGGCTGGCTTGTTTTGCCAAAAGAAAGCAAGACGTTGTTGATCAAGGCCAACAAAAAATGATTTGTTGAGACATATAGGGATGTGCTGAAAGAGATATAAAAATTTCGTAAGTAAAATCATTTTTATGAGGTTAATGCGGCCAACCAGGGATAGGGGGAGGGCAGCCCACCTGGACAAGTCCGATTTACATTTGTCTAACAGTGCTTGAAAGTTTTTACGGAACAGCTCTGTGGGAGAATTCGAGATAAACACACCCAGATATTTAAAACCGTCCTCCGAGATCTTAAAGGGGAATTGTGAGCGCGGGAGTGACCTTGCCAAATTATTCACAAAAAATAGTTCGCTTTTCTGAATATTCAGTTTGTACCCTGACAAGCGACCGAACTGATCTAGAATCGATAGTATATGGGGAAGCGAGGACGATGGGTCCGAAACGAACAACAGAAGATCATCGGCATATAGGGAGAGCTTATGAACCTGACCGAAACGAGTGATACCCTTAAATTCCTCCGAATTCTTAAGCCAAATTGCAAGCGGTTCAATGGCTATATTAAACAGCAAGGGTGAGAGCGGACATCCCTGCCGGGTCCCACGCTGGAGAGGGAAGTAGTCTGAACGGATGCCGTTAGTATGTACGGAGGCAAGCGGAGTCTCGTACAGGACTCTAACCCAAGAAATAAATTTAGGATCAAAACCAAATTTCCCCATAATAAAAAATAAATAGCCCCACTCCACCCTATCGAACGCCTTCTCCGCATCCAGCGCCACCACAACCTCCGGAGTATCAGATGGCGGAGAGAGAACTATGTTCAACAATCTTCTGGTATTGAAGAATGGATGCCTCCCCAGCGTGAAGCCTGTCTGATCAGCTGAAATTATTGAGGGCATCACGGCTTGAAGACGTATAGAGAGAACTTTCGCCAGAATCTTGCAGTCCACGTTCAAAAGTGAGATCGGTCTGTAGTTACCACAAGAGGTAGCATCCCTGTCTTTCTTAAGAAGTAATGAAATGGAAGCCTCTGACAGAGTCCTTGGTAAGCGGCCGGCGTTGAAGGAATCATTGAACATTCTTGCTAAAATGGGGGATAACAGTAATGAGTAAGCCTTGTAAAATTCAACTGTGAAGCCATCAGGGCCGGGCGACTTTCCATTTTGCATTGATCGAATTGCCTCCTGTATCTCTGACGAGGAAATGGGTCTACTCAGCTCCCTGGCAATGTTTACATCAATGCAAGGATATGTTAATGAATCGAGGGGGTTGGGGCAAATCGCGGGGACAGGAGAACATTCAGAAGTGTATAATTTAGTGTAAAATTTTGAAAAACACTTATTAATATCCACTGGATCAGAAGTATAACTACCATCGGGTAGTCTAATTTTGGGAATCGAACCCCGATGCGCAAGCAGCCCTGGCCCATTGAGCTAAAAGTCGGCCGGCCTTGTCTCCATGTTCATAGAAGCATTGTTTGGATTGTCACAGTTGTCTTTCTACTATGTGCGTCATAAGCAGGTCATGTTCCGAATATAGCAAAATACGTTTTTTATACAGGGTTGGAGATGGACAAACAGCGTATACATTGTCGAGGTCGAGGAGTTCTTTAGCAATTTCCGTCAGCCTAGCCCTCTCAGTCCTCCTCATCCTGGAAATATAAGCGATCACCTGTCCTCGGATAGTAGCCTTAAGTGCTTCCCACAAAATGCTATTTCCAATGTCAGGGGTGTCATTAAACTCAATATAGATACGAATTTCTGTTTCAACAAAATCTTTGAACTTAATGTCTGAGAGCAAGTGAGAGCTGAACCTCCACATTGTGCGGCCGGTTACACCTTGCGGAAATTTAATGTCTACTGAAATTGGC
Organism: Entelurus aequoreus; assembly: GCF_033978785.1. NCBI lineage: Eukaryota > Metazoa > Chordata > Actinopteri > Syngnathiformes > Syngnathidae > Entelurus > Entelurus aequoreus. Next base: position 29,230,192 of record NC_084732.1, read on the forward strand.
GCGTGGTCAGAGACGGCTATCGGGTGGTAGTCACATGCGTTAATACAATGCAAGAGATTGTTATCTATTAAAAATAAATCAATACGGGAAAACGAATGGTGAACGTGCGAGAAGAATGAAAATGCCTTCCCTTGCGGGTTCCTGAATCTCCAGGGATCTGAAAGTCCTACTTGGTTTGCATAAGATGACACAGCCTCTGCTGCTTTGGATAGTGTATTTCGAGTATGGGAGGATCGATCAAGAATCGCATCCTGGACTAAGTTAAAATCCCCGCCTACGATTATGCGGTGGCTATCGACGTTGGGGATCCTAGCAAAAAGTCTTGTGAAAAAAGTGTCATCATCCCAGTTAGGTGCATACACAGAGACTAAAATTACTGGTGTGTTCTGTAACGTGCCCGAAACCACAACATAGCGACCTTCATTATCTTCTATAACGTCTGCTGGCTCAAACATAACACACTTATGGATAATTATGGCCGAACCCCTAGCCCTAGCAGAAAATTTGGAATGGAATAAGTGGCTCATCCAAGACCTCTTAATACGGAGAATTTCTGATGTCTTCAGGTGTGTTTCTTGCAGAAACATAATGTCCCCTTTAAGATGCTGCAGCCGAGTTAAGACTTTACCAATTTTGACAGCGTTGTTCATGCCCTTGGTGTTCCAAGAGATGATACGCACTCCGCCACTCGTCATCCTACCAGCATCCGCCATCTATTAGGCAAGGCAAGGCAACTTTATTTGTATAGCGCTTTTCATACACAAGGCAGACTCAAAGTGCTTCACAGACAACAAAGTGAAATGAAAGAAAATAAAAGCAAAATTAAAATGCAGACAATAAAAATAAAAACAGTGCAGACGTTAAAAGTTAAAAGATTAAAAGATTTAGCTGAAAGCTAAGGTGAACATAAAAGTCTTCAGTCTAGTTTTAAAAGTAGTGAGAGTTGGGGAGAGTCTGACATCTTCAGGAAGTTTATTCCAGCTATGTGTTGCATAGTGACTGAATGATGATCTCCCTTGATTTGAGTTTACTCTTGGAACCGCTAACAGATTGGTCTCAGAAGATCTTAGTGATCTAGAGGGCGTATATAGTGGGAGCATATCAGTGATATACTTGGGCCCTAGACCATGTAGTGATTTATATGTGAGCAGGAGGATTTTGAAATCTATTCTCTGATGTACAGGGAGCCAATGTAAGGATTTAAGAATTGGTGTAATGTGCTCACATTTTTTGGTCTTTGTTAGAACTCTAGCAGCAGCGTTCTGAACAAGCTGTAGTTGCCTGACAGTTTTTTTGGGAAGACCTGCAAGGAGACCATTACAATAGTCTAGCCTACTGGTAATAAAGGCATGTACAAGTTTTTCTAAGTCTTGAGCTGACATGAGCCCTCTAAGTCTTTTTACATTTTTGAGGTGATAGTAGGCCGATTTTGTTACTGATTTGATGTGACTGTCGAAATGTAAATCAGAATCTAAAATAACCCCAAGATTTCTGGCTTTATTTGAGGTTTTCAGGGACAGTGATTGAAGGTGTTGGATGACTTTAAACCTTTCTTTTTTAGCACCAAAAACAATTATCTCAGTTTTATCTTCATTTAGTTGTAGGAAATTTTGGCACATCCAGTGTTTGACTTGCTCAATGCACTGGCACAGAAGATCTATGGGGCGATAGTCATTTGGTGATAGCGCTACATAGATTTGGGTGTCATCGGCATAGCAATGATGGTCAATGTTATTATTTTGCATGATTTGTCCTAGTGGGAGCATATAGATGTTAAATAAAGTCGGCCCCAAGATTGAACCTTGGGGGACTCCACACGTTACGTTGGTTGGTTCTGATACAAAGTCACCAATGGAAACAAAATAGTTCCTATCTTGTAGATATGACTTGAACCAGCTTAAAACTGTGCCTGAGATCCCCACCCAGTTTTCCAACCTGTCCAAAAGTATTGAGTGGTCGACAGTGTCAAATGCAGCACTGAGGTCCAAAAGCATTAATACTGAAGTTTTGCCAGAGTCTGTGTTTAGACGGATGTCATTTATAACTTTAAGAAGGGCCGTCTCTGTGCTATGAAGAGGTCGAAATCCTGACTGGAAGTTGTTGTGGCAGCCAGTAGAAGCCAAGAAGTGATTTAGTTGTTGGAGGACAACTTTCTCAATTATTTTACTTATGAATGGTAGATTTGAAATTGGTCTGTAGTTGTTGATAACAGAGGCATCTAGGCTCTGCTTTTTTAGAAGAGGTTTAATGACTGCAGTTTTGAAAGCCTTCGGGAAATTGCCCGATTTAATAGAATTATTAACTATTTGCAAGATGTCTGTTGATAGGCAGTCAAAAACATTCTTAAAGAAGTTGGTAGGTAAAACATCAAGGCAGCAGGTGGATGACTTTAGAGCTGTCACCGTTTCCACTAGAGTTTTAGAGTCTATGGCATTAAAGCTTGCCATCATTGCTGTGTTACTTTTGCCTAAATGGGGTGGTGATCCAACTTTTTTACTTGAGATATTGATGGTGCGTCTGATGCCTTCAATTTTATCAGTATAAAAGAATGCAAAGTCATTGCATTTCTGCGTGGAATGGAGTTCGGCTGGTATTTGTGTTGGGGGTTTAGTCAGTCTGTCAACGATTGTGAATAGGGTTTTGGCCTTATTTGTGTTGCTGTTTATGATATTGGAGAAGAATGTTTCTCTAGCACTTTTTAAGACTAAATTGTAGGCCTGGAGGCTCTCTTTATAGATGTCATGGTGAATATGAAGTTTTGTATTCCGCCAGATTCGTTCAGCCTTCCTGCACTCTCTTCTCTGGGCTGTTACAGCAGCAGATTTTCTCCAGGGTGCCTTTTGCTTGCCAGAAATCGTTTTAACTGTAACAGGTGCAATGATATCTATGATATTCACAATTTTGGAATTAAAGTTGCTTACAAGATCATCAGCATGACATGGGTTTAGAGGTGGTAGTGAGGAGATGGCGTTTTTAAAGAGGACATTAGCATGTTCATTTATGTACCGCTTTTTGACATTCTTTGATTCTGTTTGTGTGTCCGGAATTACAGAAATATTAAAGAAAACACAGAAATGATCAGACAATGAAGGATCAATCACAAGAACATCAGAAACATTGAGACCTTTTGTGATAATCAGGTCCAGGGTGTGTCCCTTATAATGTGTAGCCTCTTTCACATGTTGAGACAGTTCAAATGTGTCTAAAATAGTAAAAAGTTCTTTTGCGCCCTTGTCATTTAAATCGTCAATATGAAAATTAAAATCACCAGTTATAACCAGGCAGTCAAAGTCAGTGGAGATGCTAGACAATAGTTCAGTAAAATCATCAAAAAAATTTGCAGAATATTTAGGTGGCCTGTAGATAATTAACAAGAGAATTTTGGGAGAGCATTTCAACACAGCACACAGGTATTCAAATGATGTAAACTCACCGAGTGACATCTGTTTCCCCTGAAACATGTTTTTAAATATAGCAGCAACCCCTCCACCTCTTTTCCCCGATCTACATATATCAATGAAGTTATAGTTGGGGGGTGCTGTCTCGATCAGAATGCTTGCACTGTTATTTTGTTCCAGCCATGTTTCAGTTAAAAACATAAAGTCAAGTTTAGAAGTGCTAATAAAATCATTGACTAAAAATGATTTGCTATTCAGAGACCTGACATTGAGCAGACCCATCCTGATGGTGTTATTGACAGGCTTCGATGTTGGCTTTGATTTGGAGATAATAGGAATGAGATTGTTTAGGTTTTTAGACCCCAACAGTAAATCTGTGTGACACGCCTTGGACCCCACAGGGAGGGACGGGAGGGAGAGAGGGAAGACATAGCAGCAAAAAAGAAAAATAACAAAATAGTACAAAACACCAAACTAGTAATGACAGAAAGACACATTTCAACAAACCCCAACAAATTAGAACAATTACCCTTACTACCCACCCTGAATAAGAACCTTGTCTGAGCTCTCTCGCTCTTACTTAGCCTAACTTGACTAATGTTAACTTCCGGAGTCTCCTCCCTTACAGTAACAGTAATGAACTCCATAAAGCGAAATAAGAATTTAAAGTGAGCCTACATTCGTGAGACGCATCTCAACCTGAGTGTATAGTAAAATTCATCCATCCATCCATCCATCTTCTTCCGCTTATCCGAGGTCGGGTCGCGGGGGCAGCAGCTTAAGCAGGGAAGCCCAGACTTCCCTCTCCCCAGCCACTTCGTCCAGCTCCTCCCGGGGGATCCCGAGGCGTTCCCAGGCCAGCCGGGAGACATAGTCTTCCCAACGTGTCCTGGGTCTTCCCCGTGGCCTCCTACCGGTCGGACGTGCCCTAAACACCTCCCTAGGGAGGCGTTCGGGTGGCATCCTGACCAGATGCCCGAACCACCTCATCTGGCTCCTCTCGATGTGGAGGAGCAGCGGCTTAACTTTGAGCTCCCCCCGGATGGCAGAGCTTCTCACCCTATCTCTAAGGGAGAGCCCCGCCACCCGGCGGAGGAAACTCATTTCGGCCGCTTGTACCCGTGATCCTGTCCTTTCGGTCATAACCCAAAGCTCATGACCAGAGGTGAGGATGGGAACGTAGATCGACCGGTAAATTGAGAGCTTTGCCTTCCGGCTCAGCTCCTTCTTCACCACAACGGATCGATACAGCGTCCGCATTACTGAAGACGCCGCACCGATCTGCCTGTCGATCTCACGATCCACTCTTCCCTCACTCGTGAACAAGACTCCGAGGTACTTGAACTCCTCCACTTGGGGCAGGGTCTCCTCCGCAACCCGGAGATGGCACTCCACCCTTTTCCGGGCGAGAACCATGGATTCGGACTTGGAGGTGCTGATTCTCATCCCAGTCGCTTCACACTCAGCTGCGAACCGATCCAGCGAGAGCTGAAGATCCTGGCCAGATGAAGCCATCAGGACCACATCATCTGCAAAAAGCAGAGACCTAATCCTGCAGCCACCAAACCAGATCCCCTCAACGCCTTGACTGCGCCTAGAAATTCTGTCCATAAAAGTTATGAACAGAATCGGTGACAAAGGGCAGCCTTGGCGGAGTCCAACTCTCACTGGAAACGTGTCCGACTTACTGCCGGCAATGCGGACCAAACTCTGGCACTGATCATACAGGGAGCGGACCACCACAATCAGACAGTCCGATACCCCATACTCTCTGAGCACTCCCCACAGGACTTCCAGAGGGACACGGTCGAATGCCTTCTCCAAGTCCACAAAACACATGTAGACTGGTTGGGCAAACCCCCATGCACCCTCAAGGACCCTGCCGAGAGTATAGAGCTGGTCCACAGTTCCACGACCAGGACGAAAACCACACTGTTCCTCCTGAATCCGAGGTTCGACTATCCGGCGTAGCCTCCTCTCCAGCACACCTGAATAGACTTTACCGGGAAGGCTGAGGAGTGTGATCCCACGATAGTTAGAACACACCCTCCGGTTCCCCTTCTTAAAGAGAGGAACCACCACCCCGGTCTGCCAATCCAGAGGTACCGCCCCCGATGTCCACGCGATGCTGCAGAGTCTTGTCAACCAAGACAGCCCCACAGCATCCAGAGCCTTAAGGAACTCTGGGCGGATCTCATCCACCCCCGGGGCCTTGCCACCGAGGAGCTTTTTAACTACCTCAGCAACCTCAGCCCCAGAAATAGGAGAGCCCACCACAGATTCCCCAGGCACTACTTCCTCATAGGAAGACGTGTTGGTGGGATTGAGGAGGTCTTCGAAGTATTCCCCCCACCGATCCACAACATCCGCAGTCGAGGTCAGCAGAACACCATCCTCACCATACACGGTGTTGATAGTGCACTGCTTCCCCTTCCTGAGGCGGCGGATGGTGGTCCAGAATCGCTTCGAAGCCGTCCGGAAGTCGTTTTCCATGGCTTCCCCGAACTCCTCCCATGTCCGAGTTTTTGCCTCCGCGACCGCCGAAGCCGCACACCGCTTGGCCTGTCGGTACCTGTCCGCTGCCTCAGGAGTCCTATGAGCCAAAAGAACCCGATAGGACTCCTTCTTCAGCTTGACGGCATCCCTCACCGCCGGTGTCCACCAACGGGTTCTAGGATTACCGCCACGACAGGCACCAACTACCTTGCGGCCACAGCTCCAATCAGCCGCCTCGACAATAGAGGTGCGGAACATGGTCCATTCGGACTCAATGTCCAGCACCTCCCTCGTGACATGTTCAAAGTTCTTCCGGAGGTGGGAATTGAAACTCTCTCTGACAGGAGACTCTGCCAGACGTTCCCAGCAAACCCTCACAATGCGTTTGGGCCTGCCAGGTCTGTCCGGCATCCTCCCCCACCATCGCAGCCAACTCACCACCAGGTGGTGATCGGTAGAAAGCTCCGCCCCTCTCTTCACCCGAGTGTCCAAAACATGAGGCCGCAAATCCGACGACACAACTACAAAGTCGATCATGGAACTGCGGCCTAGGGTGTCCTGGTGCCAAGTGCACATATGGACACCCTTATGTTTGAACATGGTGTTTGTTATGGACAATCTGTGACGGGCACAAAAGTCCAATAACAAAACACCGCTCGGGTTCAGATCCGGGAAGCCATTCTTCCCAATCACGCCTCTCCAGGTTTCACTGTCGCTGCCAACATGAGCGTTGAAGTCCCCCAGTAGAACGAGGGAATCACCCGGGGGAGCACTCTCAAGTACTCTCTCGAGTGAATCCAAAAAGGGTGGGTACTCTGCGGTTTGGCGCGTAAGCGCAAACCACAGTCAGGACCCGTTCCCCCACCCGAAGGCGGAGGGAAGCTACCCTCTCGTCCACCAGGTTGAACTCCAACATGCAGGCTCTGAGCCGGGGGGCAACAAGAATTGCCACCCCAGCCCGTCGCCTCTCACTGCCGGCAACGCCAGAGTAGAAGAGAGTCCAGCCCCTCTCGAGAGAACTGGTTCCAGTTCCGATCCGAATCTCTTCTTACCACCATCCTTCGTTACTATGACAAGCCTGGCCGGGAACAGTAATGCTGGTCGTAGGCCCATTTGGTAGAGCTCCGACATCACATCGCGGTATTTTTGGCGTTGTTCCACCACTTCAGGTGCGTAGTCCTCGAAGATGGCGACGGGGTACCCTCGGTATTGTAGCTTGCCTCTCCTGGCCCTGGCCTCGAGGATAATTCCCTCCTTCACCTGGTACTTGTGTAGCCGTATCAGGACGGGCCTCGGTCTCTGGTCTGGCTTCGGCTTGCTAGCGAGTGTTCGATGGGCCCGGTCGCACTCCGGCGGTGATTCAAAGAAATCCTCGTCAAAAATCTCCTTCAGTAGTTCCGCAAAAAAGGTAGTTGGACGTGGCCCCTCCACGGACTCTGGTATGCCGACCACTCGGATGTTATTTCGCCGACTCCGGGATTCGAGGTCGCTAACTTTAGCCCGTAGCTTAGCTTCGATCTCCGTTAGCTTAGCACATGTTGCTTCCAATGCTAGCAGGCGTTCGTCTTGCAAAGTAGCATTTTCCTCGAGTGAGGTAATTTTCTGAGAGTGTTCAGAGACCTTGGTGTGGACCTTATCAATCTTTGTCTCGAGTGTAGAAATTGCTGTCCTGAAGTCCGTGGAGAGGGCCTGGTGGTGTTCTTCCAGAAGACTAGCTATAGCCGACATGCTGACTTCGCCGGCACCCCCGTCGGAAGAGCTAGGTCCGGCCCCGGTATCTCTGGCGTTCCGCTTCGTCGAGTGAGTTGGCATTTCTTGCCGGTTGCAACTCCGGAGTAGTATATTCATCGGCTCGCTGGCGTAGTTTATGGAGTTTTAAAAGAGTGGCGATGTAAAAAGTTGTGGGAGGGAGACTCAACACGTGTCTACTCCATCTTGCCCAAACCGGAAGTCCTTATATTTCTTCTGGGGGAAAATATTGCATCTTTTGTGTACTTGCTATTAAAAACAGGGTTTTGACAAAAAGGGCATAAAACAGAAAAACCTTTTTAGAAACACAAAAAACAACTTTATATCGGTGGAACGGGGGTTAGTGCGTGTGCGTCCTGGGTTCGATACTCGGACTGGGGGTCTTTCTGTGTGAATTGTATGTTCTACCCGTGACTAAGTGGGTTCCCTCGGGGTGCTCCGGCTTCCTCCCACATCCAAAGACTTGCACCTGGAAATAGGCTGTTTGGCAACACTAAATTGGCCCTAGTGTGTGAATGTGAGTGTGAATGTTGTCTGTCTGTCTACGTTGGCCCTGCGAAGAGGTTAATGACTTGTCCAGGGTGTACCCCGTCTTACGCCCATGTGCAGCTGGGATAGGCTCCAGCCACCCCCATGACCCCGAGAGGGACAAGCGGTAGATAATGGATGGATGGACAACTTTATATCGACAGATAGACCTGAAATTGATCTAGAGCAGGGATGTCCAAAAAGCTCAAGTTTTGTTGGCCCGCAACATGTTGTAGGAGAGAAAAAAACAATACAAATATTGAAAAAAAAATTATAATAATACGTAATGTACTGACAAAAAACCCTGATAATTTGTGGGGAACATTTTGTTATTGTTTTATTTAGTAAAAAAAAAAATGCTACAAACCAACATACTGTATATCAAAACTTTGTGTTATAAGTGACACATTGTATTATGATTAGTTATTGATATCAAAAGTTCACCTTTTAGTCATTACATTACAATTGTTTGCTTTTTTTTCTTACATTCCTACTGTTGTTTTTTCCCGACATTATGTTGCTGGCAAACAAAACTTCAGGTGAGGTCGCTAATGGCTCCCCCCGCAAATGGAAAACAAGAAATTATTTCTGAGAACAACAAATCATGGAATAAAAAGGTCAAAACTTAAATGACACAGTGAATTGTCATTTGAATGACACAGAATCTCTAGGAAAATCCATTAAATTAAATCCAATTAAACCTTTGATTTGTGTTCTGCGTACAGAAAAATGTAGTTGTTGCAGAAGACGCAGCAGACAACTCAAAGATGTGGGATAAAATACAACACAGCACTAAATAAAGTAAATACAAGCTCCACCAAGGCTTGAAAATAAGTTTATTTAGCTTACCATAGTATTGTACGTAAATACTGAATACTAAAGTGTAATTTAGAAAAGTTTTGGTCTCTAACGTTTCACTCTAGTCATGTAGGCAGTGATAGGTAAATGGCACCTCAGTGAGTGTGTGGCACACTCACTACCTATATTGACACAGCACTAGTAACGTGTTGGTGTTTCAAAATGGCCATCTGACATATTTTGTATTAAAAAAAGTCACTACATTTTACCAGCAAATTAAGTTATTAGTTAGCAAATATAATAGTTTTGTTTTTTTTTAATTTTGGGGGGGGGGTTATTGAATAGCTGCGCAAAAAGGAATATAAAATGTGCAATTCTAATCAATTAGCCAAATACTAAATAGAAAAGAAAAACATTTAGATTATTTGGCGCTAAAAGATCAAAAATTAGCTCGCACTTCAAAATTTTACCTTTTACTTAGTTTCATTTTGATCCATGATGGAGACAAAACAACGTGAAATGCAGCACTTCACTCCTCCGACTTTTTTTTATTATTGAGCTGTCACTCGTGAGCCAAAATAAGCACTTCCTGATAAACACAGTTTGGTGCTTCCCAGTCAAATGAAACAGCAGCTACATAGTTTTTTTTGTCTTAAAGTGACACGTACATTGAGGCATCAAAGGACAAAGTATCACTCCTTGTGTTTAATAACGCTATGTCCCTAACCCCTTAAACTAATAATTATTTAGCCTATGCCCCGTTTTAGCCATACTAAACTGTCGTTTAAGGTTCCCCTCCTTAGACAATTTTTTACACGGGTAAGTGTGCCGTGTATTTCTTGAATCTCCGGCTCTTAGCTCTGTATGGACTCATTGATCGTTTAAAAACTGACTTTGGAGAGGAAGTGATGCCAGAAAGACCGAGCCCCACACATGAAGTGACGTCAGAAAGAACGCGCCACAGCCAGCTTCAAAATAAAGCGGTTTTGTAACTCAAAGGTAACCATTGGAAATATGAAGGCGAGTCATCCAGACATGCCCGTGTTTCTCCTTCTGTCTGTACAGACGCTTGTGGAAATCACACATGACTACCTTAAGAGAAAGCGATTGCAGCTATTTGGGATACAACACTTCTCAGACGGCAAGAGAACTTTCCAATGTCCAGGTCAGCTGTGATTCTACTTACCGAAAAACTTTGTCTATTTGTCGAAGGAGAGTCAACGAGAATGCGGGCTCCCGTGGATGTGATAAAAAAGGTAGCATGTGCTTTGTATTACCTGGCCGTCAAGGGAAGACTACGGAAAACGGCGAATGCTTTTGGACTGGCAAAGCAGACTGTATCAGTTATTGTCCGCCATTTATGTCGCGGACTCAACGTCTAGGTCTAGAGCAGGGGTCGGCAACCCGCGGCTCCGGAGCCGCATGCGGCTCCTTGACCACTCTGATGCGGCTCCGCTACATACATGCCGACCCCCCCGATTTTCCCAGGAGATTTATGGATCTCAGTGTCTCTCATAGATTACTCCCAGGGAAAAAATAATCCTATTTACGCTCTAATTACTAAATAAAGGGTGTGCCCTTATTGCACTGCAGTAATTGTCCTCTATAGCATTTACATACAGTGTGCCAGTCCAGCCACATGTTGCATGTTGTTATTACTTGCACACACAGGAGACAGCAAAGCATACTTACTCATCAGCCACACAGCTTACACTGACGGTAGGCGTATCAAACAACTTTAACATTGTTACGTTACAATTATGCGCCACACTGTGAACCCACACCAAAAAAGAATGAAAAACACATTTCTGGAGAACATCCCACCGTAACACAACATAAACACAACACAACCATTACCCAGAATCCCATGCAGCCCTAACTCTTCCGGTCTACATTATACACCCCCGCTACCACCAAATCCCCCCACACATCAACCCCCCCCCCCCCCCCCCCCCCCTCTCCGTGCGTTGGTTGAGCGGAAGAGTTAGGGCTGCATGGGATTCTGGGTATTGGTACCGTCAGTGTAAGATGTGTGGCTGCTGAGTTAGTATGCCTTGCTGTCACTTACGTGAGCAAGCTGAAATTGCATTCTACGTGTGGTCGAGCAGGTACACCGTTAGGGCAGACTGTAGAGGGCGCCAAATGCAGTGTCATCACGCTCTGATATTCGGGAATCTCCCGGGAAAAATGAGAAGGTTGGCAAGTATGACGCTATCAAGCGCCATTCATTCAAAACTCGCGGGCTGGACTAACATCAAATTTCCACATTAAAGTGCGTGCCGGTGCGTGTGTCGGAGACCCCTGGTTAACATAGCACAAAGCATTTAAGCTTTGTATGCAGTGTTTTTCATTTAAAAAATTTTTTTGTGGCTCCCATTACTTTCTTTAAATTGTGAAACTTGCCAAAATGGCTCTTTGAGTGGTAAAGGTTGCCGACCCCTGGTCTAGAGTATATAAAGTCACCAAAAAAACGAATGGACAATGAAGGTGAAGGCAAAAGAGTGAGGAGTGTCCTGACCAGATATCTAGATCCCGAGATTGATTGTTGTAAAATGTCACATTGTGTACTTACACGTATCCAATAAAGATTTGATTAATTTATGATGGCTCAGGTGTGATTCATTACAATAGGGCCCCAGGGCACACTGGATTCCAGTTAATTGAAATACCACAACACTGGATATTGTTCAGATAAGTTCAATTTAATTTAAGAACTTGCACACAAAGCAAAGAGGTGACTATGACGTGCGCATTTTCCGCGCATGCGTATTAGGTCGCGTTGCGCCGGCGGATGGAAGGGGGACAGGGGGTCTTAAACGACCATTGTGTGTGTGTGGACAAGGATAAGGTTAGGTGTGATTTACCCTGGATAACCTTAGCCGGCTTAGTGTAGAAGGGGCCTAAGGCATCGATGCTTCAGTATCGTTTGACCCATCACTAGCCTTCTTACACTTGGTGTGCAAAAAACCCTATTTTTTTTAAAACAGTAGTTGCATTGAGCTCTGTGTTTCCGTGAGTGTAAGAAGGCCAAAAGACTGCATTCAAGAACACAAAGCACACTGACTGTGAGCAATCACACGGCGTGCAAAAACGCAGTCTAATCACCCTCCCACCACACACAATTATGATTGCATGCATCTCAGGGTTGTTGTTTGGCAAAGTGAGCATGTATGCCCACCTGCGGCCTGAAAGCACTTATTTCATGACCCCCCCCCCCTCCGACCCCTCATCACACGGGAATTCGCTCATGCAAATGAAGGCTTCAAGCCCACATTCATTGCAGATGTCCGCTCGCTCATCAGAGGCTTTCTCACGAGGACATGATCTAACAGCGGAGCGAACAACTCGGCTGATTCAGTCTCAAATAGTTTGCTGTCCAAAGAAGTGTACCAAAAAAAAAAAAAAAAGGAACACTGTGCTAGCATTATTCTGCTCAATACAACACAGGCGTGGAAACAGGAGTTCATAACATTTAGAAACAGACTCTATCATACCATAAACCTATCAAGGATGTCATACAACCTGTGACAGGTGGCAAATCTGGCTTTGCTACACATCTTAAAATAAAGCCTAAAAGTCATTACGTGATAGCTGAAAGTTTAAACGATTCTTAATTCAAACCGATTCTTGCAATATATTATTTGGCTTAAAAATTATAACATTTTTTCAAAACAGGTTATAGGTTTCAAAAGTTCCGCTTGACTGCCGCTCTGACATAAGCCAGAGATGACCATTTAAAAAAATGTATTCTTCAAAAAAAAGGTCATTTTTGAGGATCATAAAACAATTTGGATTTGGATGGGAATCGATTTTTTTCAGAACCCCTAAAAGAGTGTGTAAAAAGTGGATTCATTGCACGATAGTGCTTCATGGAGCCCCCCACTCTGTCGGGAGACAGATGTGGATAAACACAGCTCGTTAGCATTAAAGCTACAGACCCAAAAAATGATGTGATCCCTGTAGAATTTACTCAAAGCACAGTACGGATGTTCCGATTCGGGATTTAGGCTTCTGATTCCGATATCAATGAGGGAGAACGGTTGTTACAAATACAGATTCCGAACACAGGTTTTGCCTATAAATTGTTACATTTATTTAAGTTTTTGACAGTTTAACAATATCAGCACAATGTTTTAAATAGTTCCTTATTCTCTTTTATTACATATAATTGTTTGAGCAAAACAAAGACAATAAATAGCATACAATAACTATACAGAATCAAAAACTACTATCTGCTATAAAAGTTCACCTCCAGGCAGCTACAACCCTAAACTAACACCCTCCCCGGAATGCTAATAATCAAATGTAAACAATCAAATGCAGATTCTTTTTCTTATGCCTTCTGATCTCTCTCTCTCTCTCTCTCTCTCTCTCTCTCTCTCTCTCTCTCTCTCTCTCTCACTCTATGTCCACTACTTGATGTCCATATCCCCACCCCCCCACCCCACCCCCCCTCCACACTCCTGATTGTAAATAATGTAAATAATTCAATGTGATTATCTTGTGTGATGACTGTATTATGATGATAGTATATATGATAGTATATATCTGTATCATGAATCAATTTAAGTGGACCCCGACTTAAACAAGTTGAAAAACTTATTCGGGTGTTACCATTTAGTGGTCAATTGTACGGAATATGTACTTCACTGTGCAACCTACTAATAAAAGTCTCAATCAATCAATCAATCAATGCTACTCATTTTAATCATTTTTGCTGTCAAAGTCCTCCTGTATCCAGGGAAATATTCCCTGACTGTACACATGAACAAAAACATTTAAAATAAATGATTTTGAGAAAATAAAATTATCAATTTAATCATTTTAATATGACCCTTCGTGTCGACACCACTAAATTTATGAATCGATCTACCCTCCTCTTAAATGTAATGTACTGACTGTGACAATGCTGACACACCAAGAGTTGCTGCTATATTATCATCTCTCCATACTCCTATTAATATACTTGTTAATTAATTGTTAATAACTGCTTACTTTCTGCTGTAACACACTTCCATCTACACATCTGAAACTTTGCTAAGCACTTATTTCTGTTGTTTCGAGCAAGCTTAGTGGCTAGCTTAGCTATTAGCATGCTTGTTCTCTGTTTGTAACATGTTTAGCGTTTTCCTTATATTTTATAATGATACTTGATAATGATACTGAAGATATTAAGATATGCAGTTTATTTGCCATAATGGAGGTGGTTATTTTTAGGGAAGCCGCTCCACACTGTTTGGAGACACACATTTAGTAGCTTGTCTGCCGGGGGACTAAAAATAAATACAATATTAGCCAGAGGGGATTGCCGTTTGTGATCGGCATTGAAAGACATTAACCAGCAGTTGTGATCACGTACGTTTTCAAAAAACCGTCCGACACTGATTGGTGGTGGATCTATCAGCTTTGAGCTGTCTCAATATCAGCACTAGGGCTAGATTTTGGCTAACACACTTTGAATACACTGTTGTGGGACCTAGCTCAATATTACACTTAAAAAAACACCTCTAGTGTTAATTCAGTGTTTATTAATCAACCATTGTAGGGCCGCGAGCGCCTCCTAGAGGGCCATAGTAAAAATATCTGTTTTTCAGTTGTGGTCCTTCCGGGCCGCAGCAGTACTTAGTTGTAATACACTATTCCACCACTTGTGGCAGTAATGACAATATAAAACAAACAGAAGAAGTCTAAAGCTAATGTCCTAGAGAAGTTTCTTAAGCACAAAAAATATGACTAAAGTGGTGAAGCTCTTTTTTCAGTTGCACTTCAATTCTATTGACAGTTTATTTAAGAAACATATATATTATTATTATTAATTATTGATTTAGTTAGAATTTCTTTCTTTCAGCAGTGCGTCATTGTATGTACATTTATTTTTCATTAGTTTTTTTTTAAGCCTTTCTTTTGCAGTATATGTGATTAGTATTTATTTTGTAATCAGCCTGACCTAAGCCTTGGTAATAATCTTTGTGAGCAACACATGGTTTCATACAATTTGACAAGGTTTATCCTGTTGAACTGTAAAAAGATAATATCTGAGTGGGTCCCCTGCCCCTCTGTAGTGGAAAATATGGGTGCCAAGGTCAAAAAGGTTAAGAAGCCCTGTGTTAATCAACGTTTAAAGATGGACATAGTTTGACCCTTGAACAGATTATTTCCTGTTACAAAAATTTTGTTCAGGCTAATAATTGGTAACGAGAAAAGTGAAACTTACTGTAGGGGAAACTTATGCGCGCCGTCACGTCGTCGTCCGTGGTCAACACTGATTGGAGGCAGAGGGCCAATAGGAGGGCGGCGGCCAGACTGCAGCGCACGTCTTCCGCTAATGTCCACATGGTTATCAGATCCTCACAGCAACAAACACAGCAGAAGAGTGTTTGTTTTAAGATTCCTTGGAATCCATGAAGCTCCTCTTGTGACTCCGCTCAGGTTTCTATCTTCGCTCGCATCTTCCTGCGGGCGGCGTGGAGTAAAAAGGGGGGGTGGAAGGAGGAATGAACGTGCCCTTGACTCGATCCTTGTATTCCTAGAGGTCCTCACACACGGTTAGCAGACTCTTCGCACAAAGGCACAGGAATCCTTTTTAAACCAAAACCCTGCTTGGTTTTTTTTTATCTTCGGCTCCGTGTTAAACTGATCGTCGCTAATCTCCAAGCGGTGGTCATCTGTGGAGAGAACAGAGAGAAAAGGCTTTCTTTAGTCAGATCCAAGAACATGGAAAATGAAAGCCCTGTTAGAACAACAGATTTGGGGTTTAGGCAAGACAACTACAAAAAAGACACAATTTGGCCTGAGATTTTACAGCTTAAACCAAAAGCTCTGTCCTGTATTTGTCACACTGACGACAAACACAAAACGCCTCAATCAAAACGAGCATTCATGTGGTAGCTTCACAAACTTTTATTTTACGGTTTGTTTTGAATTGGGCTGTCATTAGCAATCAGATAAAATATCATTCTGGGAGCTTGCGGTTGAACTTGTAGCTAAATGACAGAACAGCGAGTCTAAGGACAACTCTGTCATTTGTATCAAAGGGAAACAATGAAACCATCTGCTTTGTCAAATTGTATCGGCTTTAAGGACACATGTGCACATGGCTAATGCATTCTGCGCATAGCCTTCTTCTGCTACACACTTTTTAACTTCTTAATACCAGAAAGACTGCTAATAAAATTAATAATTATAGAGAGGCTTTTATTTCCAAAATGTGAAATTTCATATACAGTGGTACCTTAACTCAGTGTTTTTCAACCACTGTGCCACGGCACACTGGTGTGCTGTGAGATACAGTCTGGTGTGCCGTGGGAGATTATGTAGTTTCACCTATTTGGGTTAAAAATATGTTTTGCAAACCATTATGCAAATAATGTGCCGTTGTTGAGTGTCTGTGTTGTCTAGAGCTCGGCAGTATAATCATGTTATACTCTACCATATCAGTAGGTGGCAGCAAGTAGCTAATGTCGTAGATGTAGATGTCGGGAACATGGTTTGTCGTGATCACAACATGAAGATGACAGCGGAAGGCAGCGTGCAGGTAAAAAGGTATCTAATGCTTAAACCAAAAATAAACCAAAGGCGAGTGCCCCTAAGAAAAGGCATTGAAGCTTAGGGAAGGCTATGCAAAACTAAACATAAATTGAACTGGCTGCAAAATAAACAAAAACAAAATTCTGGACGACAACAAAGACTTACAGCGTGTGGAGCAGAGACGGCGTCTACAAAGTACATCCGAACATGACATGACGATCAACAATGTCCCCACAAAGAACGATAGCATCCTCACAACTTAAATAGTCTTGATTGCTAAAACAAAGCAGGTGCGGGGAATAGTGCTCAAAGGAAGACATGAAGCTGCAGCAGGAAAATACCAACAAAAAAGGAAAAAGCCACTAACCAATTAAAATTGTATCCCAAGGTACCACAGTATTTTACTTTAATAATAGTTTGAAATGCATGACAAAGAGGAAAAGAAAACATAGCTCTTGTTGGCCACATGGTGCATAACACAGCAACAACAAAACCAATATTGTAATAGAGGTAGGGCGCAAACTGCCAAGTCAGCATTAATACTGATGTAAAAGATAGTAAAGGCAAGTTTTACACACACACAATCTGCATTTTAAATCACACACAGAGGTAGATAAAGCTGCTAGATGTAGCTCATGATAACTAAAATAAAAATGATAATTACCGGTAATTGGGTTGCCTACAACCAGAGCTGTTAACACCAATGTTTTTTTTTGCCTGGACAATAACGAAAACACTTACACACAGGAAAACAGCAAAAAACTAAAAATAAGTCACAGCGTGATGTGACAGGTCGTGACAGTACACCTACTTTGAGACAAGAGCTATAGTGATGCATGGTTGGTGATGGTTTGAATTCATATCCAACAATTGCGATAACGACTTTTTAATGTCAATATCGGCTGCTGAGTTACAATTTTATAGACAAAGTATACTATTTATAGTCACGGTGGAGAGTGGGGCGGGCGCTAAATATTTTTTTCTTTCTGGGGGGGGGGGGGGGGGGGGGGCGTTACAGAAAATAATTGAGAAGCACTGGCCTATAGCTAGAGATCAACATACAAAACCCAAAACCAGTTGAGTTGGCACGTTGTGTAAAACGTAAATAAAAACAGAATACAATGATTTGCAAATCCTTTTCAACCTATATTCAATTGAATAGACTGCAAAGACAAAAGGACAAGATACTTAAAGGCCTACTGAAACCCACTACTACCGACCACGCAGTCTGATAGTTTATATATCAATGATAAAATCTTAACATTGCAACACATGCCAATACGGCCGGGTTAACTTATAAAGTGCAATTTTAAAATTCCGGGAAACTTCCGGTTCAAAACTTCGCATTATGATGACGTATGCGCATGACGTCACAAGGTCAAGTGTAGTGTTTGGACCCTATGCAAATAGCTGTTTTCTTCGACAAAATTCCACAGTATTCTGGACATCTGTGTTGGTGAATATTTTGTAATTTGTTTAATGGACAATGGAGACTGCAAATAAGAAAGTTGTAGGTGTGATCGGTGTATCAGCGGCTGGCTGTAGCAACACCAACACCAGGATGTTGTGTTGTGTTTTGAGCTGGAGAGCAGACGCACTACGGTGAGTACAGCTTTGGCTTCCAAACATTTGATCGCTTGCCCGTACGTGCGTGTCGATATGTGCATGTCACGCACGTAACTTTGGGGAAATATATGTTTCTTGCCGACTCTGATGGCGGCCTGGGTGTCGTCGAAAGCTACAACGCCCGCTGCCGCCCCGTAGCTAACTTAGCTTCTATTTTTTTTAGCTTTGCCAAGCTGAAAATTAATAACTGTGTATTTACATGTTCATGGTTTAATAGTATTTTTGATCTTCTGTCTAGCCTTCCAGTCAGGGTTTTTTTTATTTTGTTTCTATCTGCATTTGAGACTGATGCTATCACGTTAGCTCCGTAGCTAACTTAGCTTCTATTTTTTTAGATTCGCCAAGCTGAAAATTAATAACCGTGTATTTACATGTTCATGGTTTAATAGTATTGTTGATCTTCTGTCTATCCTTCCTGTCAGGGTTTTTTAAAATTTTGTTTCTATCTGCATTTTGAGCCTGCTATCACGTTAGCTCTGTAGCTAACATAGCTTCTATTTTTTTAGCTTCGCCAAGCTGAAAGTTATTAACCGTGTATTTACATGTTTATTTTCAAGAGGATATAGTATCCGAGGTGGTTTAAAATACAAATCCGTGATCCACAATAGAAAAAGGAGAGAGTGTGGAATCCAATGAGCCA
Source organism: Entelurus aequoreus (assembly GCF_033978785.1). Taxonomy (NCBI): domain Eukaryota; kingdom Metazoa; phylum Chordata; class Actinopteri; order Syngnathiformes; family Syngnathidae; genus Entelurus; species Entelurus aequoreus. The sequence goes on from NC_084732.1 coordinate 29,248,954, forward strand.
GCTTGTACCTAAATTACGGTCAGAGCGAAAAAAGATACACGCTGCACTACACTGTAGTCCTTCACTCTAAAGTTCTTCATCCACAAATCTTTCATCCTCGCTCAAATGAATGGGGTAATCGTCGCTTTCTCGCTCCGAATGTCTCTCGCTCCATTGTAAACAACGGGGAATTGTGAGGAATCCTTAGTCTTGTGACGTCACGCTATACTTCCGGTAGGGGCAAGGCTTTTTTTTATCAGCGAGCAAAAGTTGCGAAGTTTATCGTCGATTTTCTCTACTAAGTCCTTTCAGCAAAAATACGGCAATATCGCGAAATGATCAAGTATGACACATAGAATGGATCTGCTATTCCCGTTTAAATAAAAAAAAATCATTTCAGTAGGCCTTTAATGTTCAAACTGGAAAACGTTGTTATTTTTTGCAAATATTAGCTCATTTGGAATTTGATGCCTGCAACATGTTTCAAAAAAGCTGGCACAAGTGGCAAAAAAGACTGAGAAAGTTGAGGAATGCTCATCAAACACTTATTTGGAACATCCCACAGGTGAACAGGCTAATTGGGAACAGGTGGGTGCTATGATTGGGTATAAAAGCAGCTTCCATGAAATGCTCAGTCATTCACAAACAAGGATGGGGCGAGGGTCACCACTTTGTGAACAAATGCGTAAGCAAATTGTCGAACAGTTTAAGAACAACATTTTTCAACGAGCTATTGCAAGGAATTGCAAAGTCCATAATATCATCAAAAGGTTCAGAGAATCTGAAGAAATCACTGCACGTAAGCGATGATATTACGGACATTCGATCCCTCAAGCGGTACTGCATCAAAAACCGACATCAGTGTGTAAAGGATATCACCACTTGGGCTCAGGAACACTGCAGAAAACCACTGTCAGTAATAACAGTTCATCGTTACATCTGTAAGTGCAAGTTAAAACTCTACTATGCAAAGCGAAAGCCATTTATCAACAACACCCAGAAAGGCCGCCGGCTTCCCTGGGCCCGAGCTCATCTAAGATGGACTGATGCAAAGTGGAAAAGTGTTCTGTGGTCTGACCAGTCCACATTTCAAATAGTTGTAATACACTTTTTCACCACTTGTGGCAGTAATGACAATATAAAACAAACAGAAGAAGTCTGGAGCTAAAGTCTAAAGTTTCTAAAGCGCAAAAATTATGACTGAAGTGGTGAAGCTGTATTTTCATTTGGACTTTAATTCTATTGACAGTTTAGTTAGGAAAAATATTTATTATTAATTGATATTATTTATTTGAGCACTATATAATTCTGTTTAAAACATTTTATTTTTTGTCAGTTATTTATGAGTCCCTTTTTGTGCAGAATATTTCGATAGTACTTATTTTTTTCTATTGAGCCTGACCTAAACCTAAAGTTTTATGAATAATAATCTTTGTGATTAACATGTGGTTTTACTGTTTATCATTTAAAAAGGTTGTAAACAGTAAGTAGCTCAGCAACAATTATTGAATACTATTAAAATCAGAAGTAAGATTATTATAAACATAGAGTATAAAGCACAATGATCATACAAAGCATCCTGATTGGCAGCCAGCAACAGGTGTGTCCTGATTGCCAATCAGGGAATGGTGAGAAAGCCAGCGCTCAGACAGGTGAATAAGTGGCAACAAAGGAGGCAAACAGGAAATGGAAACCTAAAGAAGAGCGCTGGACAGGAAATAAAACAAAAATACCAGAAACTAACAATAGTTGTAATAGGATATCATGACAATTTGTCATGATATTTGTCATTGACAAATATACATTTTTCAAGGTATTAACAGCGTCACAGAACCAATTATAATTGTATCCCAAGGTACCACAGTATTTTACTTTAATAATAGTTTGAAATGCACGACAAAGTGGAAAAGAAAACACAGCTCTTGTTGGCCACATGGTGCATAACACAGCAACAACAAAACCAATATTGTAATAGAGGTAGGGCGCAAGTCAGCATTAATACTGATGTAAAAGATAGTGAAGGCAAGTTTTACACAAACACAATCTGCATTTTAAATCACACGCAGAGGTAGATAAAGCTGCTAGATGCAGCTCATGATAATTAAAATAAAAATGATAATTAATTGGGTTGCCTACAGCCAGAGCTGTTAACACCAATGTTTTTTTTGCCTGGGCAAAAAAATAGACAATCAGACAATAAGAAACTTGGCATTAAATTGGAACATTTACTGTATTTTCTTGTTCATAATACTAAAAAAATAATTTCTGGCTTTAATTGTCCACTTCCAAGAGGCTCGCTCCTTCTTTCTTTGGATCAGAAGCCTGAAATACAATGACTTTGACACATATTGGCCACTATAGTTTCTTATTTATTGGTTTATGCACCTCTAATGTACAGTATTTAGATCATACATTTTAAAATACAGTGTGCCTCGTATTTGGGTAGACATGCGTGTGTATGCAGTCTGTTTTCAACTGCAACTGTATACTGCAATGTGTTGACATCCTTAACTCGAATCCTTTGTACAGTATCTCTGACAGTATTGCTTAACATACAGTACTTACATCAGGGTAACTGACACATTCTGCTAGAACTACACACAGGGATCTCTAAAAAAATACATACATTAAGGAAAAACACAAACACACATGGAAGCGGACAACAAATGTTGTTAAGAGACTGGATTGATGTACCACATTGGCGCCGATGTTTGGAGAGTAAACAGTAAAGAGCACATGGCGTCTCCGGACGACAACTTTTATCAATGCAGACGCTCTCTTAAGAGCTCATTTAGAAGCTTTAGGGTAGGTCATAAATCCATCAACGGTGCAAGAATGGCCGAGGGGCAGCCGTGAGTGGCCCCTGGTTGTCTGCTGACGAGGGGGTCCGGATGGCAGACTTGCAACTGGCAGACACCAGCAAAGTAGCACACTGCAGAATGGTTCATTATGTTGAAAAGGCTTTACTTTCACTTAGGATTTTAGCTTGGTACTGTATGTTTCCATTGCACAAAGTTGTGTAGGACGCCAAAAAATGTGTCTGTATTGTACCTATGATATGGTAAACATTGGAAATATCAGTTGATCCCCTGAAAACTGAGTAAATGCTGCGTAAAATAGCTTTAATACTACATATTTACATTAATTTGGAATGAGCGATATGGCATAAAATGTATATTGTGAAATATGTACTGTATGTAGCAGCCTCCTGTGATAACGATATACATCACAATATATTTTTTGCTAATAGAACCAATTCAAAACAGGCCACAAAGACTCCTAATTTGGCTGCTGACAAATGCTGTAACATATTGCTTCATTTTTGGTTGAATTATTTTCTCAAAATTATTAGTAATCTACTTGCTAATGCACTGTGAATATCTGGTTATATTCTGTTGTATCATGGTTCTATCTACTGTAGACTTCTGTTAAAATATACACAACACTTATTCTTCTGCTGTTTGGATACTTTACATTATACTTTTGCGATAGTACACATTTTGGGTATCGATCCAATAACAAGTAGTTACAGGGGCAGCATTGGTCATACTAATATTGATACTGATACTTTACATTTTCATGATTATTGAATGAATACATTTTATACCACAATTATAATCAGACAAAAGCACAGGATTTCAATTAAATATGTAAATTATTTCTCTATTTTGAGCAACAGTCAACAGTGCAAAATAACTACATTCTCCTACTGTGTGTATTGTAGCATGTTTAGCTATTCTTCATTCTCCAGTGATAATGCTACTTGAAAGAAACATAGTTTATTTGCAGATTGCAAATAAAGGATTGCAGATTTAGAAGTTACTTTGCACTGTGGAGGGACATTAGCTCCAAGCTAAAATTCTACATTGCGTTGAGGAGTCCTACATTGGCTTGTTGCTGTCACATTTGTGGGACACAGTTAAAAAGTGTCATTAACATGCATTATCACAAAACGATAGTATTAAAAGCTCTATCGTTGGCCAAATTCTTATAATTTATTTTGTATATCATCTATATAGCACCACCCTAAATAAAACCTTTAGAATGATCAAAAGTTCATGTTTACACTGCAGACACATGTTGATTGTTTTATTTCAAATCCATTATGATGGCGTATAAAACTCGAAATCATATTATCTGTTCAAATACATATGGACCTTGACTCTATTTTATTCCCTAACTGGTGGAGTTATTCCCCATGTTCCAGTAGCACATAATTACTCAACATGAGACATGAGGTTTTAATGTTTAATGAAAAGTGAGGCTTTCAGGGAGGATTCCTGGCACTTTGATGAATTAGACCGCTTTTTAGGGACATTCAGTGGAGAATAATCCATAACGAAATGTGTCAAAACATTTCTCCTCACCTTTTGCGAACCCAGCGAGAAGCTTAAGCCCGACAACAAACGACTTTGACTGGCATACGGATATTGGTCTGATTGAAAAACATCTGCGCTGGCTTGGCTCAATGGAACCGTGCAAAAAAATGAAAGGCTTTCAAGACCATTATAAAATGAAAATGGTGAGGGTTTGGGGAATCCAATTTATGCAATGACCCATAAATGTGCCGCCAGTAATGGTTATGTAACTAATGAGGCATATAAGTAGACAACAAATGTGACATTTTACTGCACTTTTTTACTTGTTGCCCTTCTAAGAAACATGGATATAAAGTTAATTTATACTTTAATAATAGATACGGTACTAATTCCGGTACCTGGGAATTGATACCTGTACTCAACGGTGACAATTGTTTGTTCACGTGTTAATAAATGTTCATCTGTTTAATAATAAAATCTAATGTTCCTATTTAACATTTAACAGTGAGCAGATTAAATGAACTCTGCTGTCTAATTATTACTGTATATCTTGATTTCTTACAATTCTGAGTCTCATTTGCAAGTATTATACAGCAGACTTTGCATGCAGTTGCAATTCCAAGACGCCAAATGTCGGTAGTGTATAGATTACGGTTTGTTGCCCAGTCAGAGAGTAGTCTTTGCCATTAAGCTGAATCTTGTCTTTTGTTGAGCCCTAAATGTGTTAAAACAGTAAGTGTTGTACTTATTACACACCAGCTGTTTGATTGTCACATGCATTTTAGTTGTTTTCATTACCAAATTTGGAGGTGTTGAAATCATTAGCCTTTCTATGGAAATTTCACAGTGAACTAACATCGAGTTACCACATTTTAAAAAGTGGAGCCTTACTGTACATCCGACTGGCTCTAAGAGCTTGTTTCCTCGCCAAGAGTTTGAGCCGGCCGCGTCTGCAACCGGATAGGACAGGGGTCGGCAACCCAAAATGTTGAAAATGCCATATTGGACCAAAAATACAACAAAAAACATCTGTCTGAAGCTGCAAAAAATTAAAAGCCTTATAAGTCTTATAATGAAGGCAACACATGATGTAAGTGTCTATATCTTAGCCTACTATCAAAATTACTATATGTCGCAGGCTGACGCAAATCTTCGTTGACAGATATGCTGAAATGTAATATTTAAACTACACATTTTTACAACATTAAAAAACATTAGTAAAACGGAGGTTTCTCAGAGGGTCAGATAAATCCTGGAAATTACTGGCTTATAATGGCCAAATGTATAGATGTGTGTGTCCAAATTAAAGGAAACGGCAGGCTGTCTTGTTCTAATGTTCTAATTCTTTACTGCGTAAAGTTTCCTGTCGTCTATAACGGCACACAAACCAATATCAGAAATGCAGCCAATATTACATACAAATAATATGTCATGAGGCATGCAGATATAAATTAAGTACTCAGAGTACATACGTAAAGGAAATTAAACGAGCTCAAATATACCTACAAACAAGGCATAATGATGCAATATGCACATCAGTAACATGTTAGCATCGATTAGCTTGCAGTCATGCACTGACCAAATATGCCTGATTCGCACTCCAACAAGTCAATAACATCAAAAAAGCTCACCTTTGTGCATTCACATACAGCATAAAACGTTTGGTGGACAAAATGAGACAAAGGAGTGGCATAAAACATGTGTTTCTGTGGCAGCGTTGGAGAAAGTTGCACATGTAAAAAAACTATGGTGAGTTCAAGGACCGTCGAAATTAGTAGGACAAAACGGCGCTCGCCAAAACAATTAGAGAAGTTTGGGACATGTCTGTCCCCTTACAGAAACCATATTCAAACAAAAAATATATATTTTCCCCCATTTTTATACATTTTTGAAATAGCTCCAGGGAGCCAATAGGGCGGCGTTAAAGGGCCGTGTAGCGTCGCGGGTTGCCAACCCCCGGGATAGGACATCAAGTTCAACAAAGGTATTAAAATATGACAGTTAGATTTTACATGGATCGGTACCCGGTAACACCAACGGATTTCGGTCGGTGCCTATGAAAGTACAGAATCCTTAGCTGTAATGCAGCTCCAGTTAGACTTCAGTTGAAATGTACAAAGCACTCATTTTTGTTGTTCTTTCACTACTTCATATTAAAGCTAGTGTAGTGGTTAGCATGGCTTCTTGTCTCCTCCTGCTGTGTTTTTTGCATGTGTTTCTGTCTAGTTCCAAATTTTTGAGCACTCTGTATTACTTTATTTAGCATATAATCGATATTTGTCCATCGATTTAAAATAGATCAGAGAATCATCTACCGTAACAGTGTGTTTATTAGTCGTGTAGCTTTTAATAGTATAATGACTAATTCCGCTTGACCAATGAGCAACCAGCATTTGTTTACATCCCTCATATGGTACGTCTAAGCACATTTGGAACCCTCGTAGCAAGGTGCCATGCGGTGGCAAAGGGGCCATTATTGGACACATAATGTCAAAGTAGGTTCTATGCTCAGAACCACAAAGCCCATCTGGCTCATCCTGGTTCCTTGTCTCCATGACGAGGGGGTGGGGGGCGGTGTCTGGCGCCATATTGCTTACGGCCACAGATTCATTAACCTTCACAACCCCTCCTGGAGGCTCCGTATTAATATCTACATCTGTTGGGAGGAAGAATGGGCCTGACAGGCTTATTGGATAATAGACTGGTGTTCGGGTCACGTTGAGTTCACCATCTCCGTAACAGCGCGTATGCTTAACATTAGCCTAGCTTTGTATAAGTAACCCAATGATGTCTCGCATTCAGTCTTTGACGTCTGCTGCCTAAACAAGAAGAAAAGTTTGTGGAAATAGCTGCCTTCCAGTTGTTTACTGGTAATACCGCTGAGGTTTATTGTGGTTTTACCAAGATTGACTAGAAAATTACAATGTCGCTCCTGAGGTTTCCAGCAAGCATTATTGGAAGCATTCTGTTGGGAACAAAAACCTCTCAGTGGGTGAGTGACAAGACAGAGGCGTCATGCTGTGTTTGTCTTTATAACTCACACTTTAACAACAGCCTGCTAAGATGTCGTAGCGGGGGGAAAATGCTTTAAAAAGCTTTAACATTAACTCTACTTGAATGGAATTTAAGAAAAAAAGTGAACAAAAACCCATTGCAAATTAAATTATAAAATGCAAATTAGCTAAGGGATTATTAAATCTTCACAGCAGGAAATATATTGACGAGATAACGGCAAGCAAGTCAACTGTTTATGTGTAAGACTTTTCATGACAACAAGGACATCTTCCTCAATTATGATGTCGTCATGGTGACAATATAGCAACGCTAGAAAGATTTGGACTTGCAATTCTGGAATTTCTAGTTTTTTGTAGCACAGTTGATGTCAAACGCACATTTCTATATAGATAGTGGAAAACTAACTTTCCCATAGGAAATCATGAAAAACAGTAACGATCAGTTCCTGGGTCAAACTGTGGCCATCATAAAAACTTCATTAAAAGTTCGGACGATGTTTATAATAGCATTCTAACATATGTAAAAGGTTTGAATAGAAGCTAACTACTGTTAGAGATGTCTTTTTACTGAGTCACTGTTCTGTGTGAAACCGCACATTTTCAGGTAGTAGCCAGAGTTGCAACAGAAGAATAAGTGTTGTGAAGAGCCATTACCAATATGATCAATGTCAAGGTTAGTATTGTGTCGATACTAGCGTGAAGAGATTGATATTTTTCAGTTCTTGTTTATTTTCACAAACATCTGTGTGTTTTTGTTGTGTTGTTATATATTCTGTATTTTGTATAAACTTAGGCAATAAGTTATTGGACATTAGATGGTTTTCAGAGCAAAAAAACCAAATGATTGGAATGAGAGCCAATAGTAGTTTTTGCTTTTCATAATCTAGAAAAATGTCCAAGTAAAAAGTATTGTTATCGTCGATAGGGATACTCGCCCTGTGTTTGTTTAGGTTTGGCTCAATACCAAAATTTGTAGTATCGCCCACCTCTGTTGTGAACACCAGAGACGGTGTCAGACAATTATTTTTAAAAACGTCGCACATCTAATTATCTGCTAAGCAAGATTCCGTGTTCACACAGCTTGTTAAGTGTACACAGTTATGGCCAAATACAAAAAACAAACAGTTTGTCCTTACTGAACTGAGGTTTAAACAATATTCTTAAGTTTTGTTCGACTTTTAGAGGAACATTTACCTGTAAAGGTGGGTGAAATGTTTTATGTCTCAACAAATGATGGGTACCGAATGTGGTACTTTTTTTGGTACCGACTGAAGTCCGTCGGTACTACCGGGTACCGATTTACGTCAAATCCAACCATATTTCAACACCTTTGTTACACGTGACGTCATGTCCCGTTGCATACTCCGTACTTGCTCAAGCACTTGGCCAGGACACAAGCAGTCAATTACTCAGCCTTAATAATGTTACAATTTTCCATGCCCACACAGCAAAAAGAAGGCGCAAAAGTACAGTAAGGGTCTACTTGTCAAAATGCGCTAGCTCAATGCTAATTTGCATTGGATTTGTCATTTACATGCTACTAATTAGTCTTAGCAATTTTACATAGCGAATTCAACACCTCCAAATTTGAAAACTTCAACTAAGATGAACGTTACAATTACACAATGGTGTGTAATAAATACAATATTTGCAGTACAAACACTTTGTAGGGCTTAACATGAGAAAAGCCTGGCACATTCAACATAATGGCAAAGACTACTTCCTAGCTAAGGCAACATACCATACTATATACACCACTGATGTCCAACGTCTTGGAATTGCAACTGCATGCAAAGTGTCATCATCTGCTTGACAGTTATTTTTCCCCTGTCAAGAGCTTTTTTCCAATCTTGGCATCTTATTTTTGTTACACTAACTGTTTTCGTTATGTCTTGCAGTGACTTGAGCACTGTTTCTGAGCTCTGTTCTTCACACCTGTTTTGATTGGTGATCAGAGGACTCACCCTTCTGTGATCACTAATTAGGAGGGTATAACTGTCAGTGTCACCTTCATTGCAACACTGGTTCATTAGTTTATTGTGATTAATGTTCATGTTGTGCCTTTTGGTCTTTTAGCACACTAAGCCTTTTTTTTACCGGCAAGTCACTTCCTCTCTCTGCATCCTGGGGTCACACCAACAACCGCCATGCGAGTTCCTGACTAATCCACTCATCCATTCAATTTCTACCACTTGTCCCTCTCATTGTCTACTATATAATTCAGTACAGTACAAAACAATACTTGCAAATGAGACAAAGAAATGTAAGAAAACAAGATGGAAAGACTGTAAAGCACAGCTCAGTGTTAAATGGCACATAATTTTTTTCAACAATTAACATTTATTAAAACATTTGAACACACACAAAACTGATGATAATTGGTTCTGTTGAGTACCAGCATTGATTGCCGGTAGCGAGAATTGGTACCGTATCAATTTAAAAGTGAAAGGTAGCCATCTTGGTAGAGTTCGACTTTAGAGCTTCCCCAATATGCTATATTTTTTGGACTATAGAGGATATAAGTCGCACCCTCAACATTTTTAGAATAAAAATATATTTTCCATATATTACCTGCACCGGACTGTAAGCCGCAGATACATATGTTGTGAAATTAGTTATTTACGCATGAATATTTTGTAAATGTTTATTTACATATTGTGGGAGTCAAGATAATGAGGCGAGAGAGCAGAAGTTCTGAGCCGGTGAGTTTATTATCAGACTTCTTTCCACAACAACAACAACAACAACAACTCTTTTCCCCCGGAAGTGTGTCCCCTTATAACTGGTCTGATCCGACCTATCCACCAATCCCCAATCTGGTGATGAGAACGATTAGTGCCCCGCTACACAATCTTAATTGTTTCCAAACGGTGTCTGTAATGCAGCAGTAAAACGGCTGATCAAACAAAACAGAAATCATGGTCATCGACCCACTAGCTGCAGAAGCTATCTCTTCAATCAGCTAAACAGACAGACTCAATAAATTCCCGGTGACGTTTTTGTAAATTTACTGAGAATTTAGTGAGACTGAAACAATACAAAAAGAACGGCATTGTAAGTTATTAATACTAACACAGACACTTGTAGATATGTAAGTACATTTAGTAACTAAGAATTGTTTTACTTAAATTGTAAAATTTACAAACGTTACATGGTGTTATGAATTAAGAATCCATACAGGTAGAAACGCTATGGACGTTTTTACTTTCGAGTTCAAAGCAAAACAGGAAGTACATTTACAACTCGCAGCACCTGCACTGAGCAAACTTGTCCAAAAGATGGCACCAGAGCAGAAACAATAACACACCATTTCAGTCCTATGCTTGGGTTTAATAAAAACTATTATACTCAAAACATAATGGCAATTAGCAAAAAAAAAAATCCATAAATTAGCTGCACTGTCTTATAAGCCGCTGGTTTCAAAGTGTAGGAAAAAAGTACTGGCTTACAGTACGGAATTTACTGTAGTCAAATCACGTTTATTTTTATAGCGCCATGTCTGGAACTACACTCTTCGTACATTAACACAATTATCTAAAACCCCACATGAGCAAGCACTTTGACGACAGAGGCAAGGAAAAACCTCGGTCTTAGAATCCATGGAATAACATCCATCTACAAGTCTTCACAGAATGGGTCGTAACAACACGAAGAAACATGACGTCTGATCCATTTGGGAAGAAGACAGGTGAGAATACGGAGTCAAGAGTTGTATTCCAGCAGACTCCTACACCTAAATAAATCACCACTGGGTTAAAAATAAACTGAAACCCCTCCTTGCTGCAGTCATGCCAGCCAGCCGGCAATTGACTGCCCGTAAACGCATCATCATTGATGACTTTGCGCGTCAAAGCATGAGTCAGCACGTCTGGTATAGAGCAAGGTCGGATGTAAAAGAATAGATGAGAAAGGATGAGAGGGAGGGAGAGCGTCATGATGACATCACAGGCAGCAGAGTACAAAACATTTGACAAAGCTTTTATACAAGATGACACATGTCGCTTTTAAAGTCAAACTTGCGTGACTACCATCGTTTATCCTTGATAATAAATTGATGTATCCATAAATAACTTCTTTTTTTTTTTTTTACAAGCTAGCCTTTGTGCTAGCTCATTACTGTATTTTGCAATATATTTTAAGAAAAAGGGAAAAACAAGTACAGTAGAAACTCCATCCATCCATTTTCTACCGCTTGTCCCTTTTCGGGGTCGCGGGGGGTGCTGGAGCCTATCTCAGCTACAATCGGGCGGAAGGCGGGGTACACCCTGGACAAGTCACCACCTCATCGTAGGGCCAACACAGATAGACAGACAACATTCACACTCACATTCACACACTAGGGCGAATTTAGTGTTGCCAATCAAACCATGCCCAGGTGCATGTCTTTGGAGGTGGGAGGAAGCCGGAGTACCCGGGGGGAACCCATGCAGTCACGGGGAGAACATGCAAACTCCGCACAGAAAGATCCCGAGCGCAGGATCAAACCCAAGACCTCCGTATTGTGAGGCAGACGCACTAACCCCTCTTCCACTGTAACTAGGTAGGAAATTAATAAATAAAACAGAATATAATAGGGAACAAAGTAAGGAAGAGACCATAAAATATGTCATATTATTGCTATTTTTACAAAATGTTGACAGTAGGTATCACTAACTACTAGCAAGTTACAGGGCTACATAGGTAGTTAGTTAACTGCAACTTAACTAAAATGACAGCCATACTTGCATTTAGCTAGTAATCTGTATATACTGTATATTGTATAGCGATATACATTTTATACTAATTAGCTACTGTATTTACCATCTTAGCTAGCTAGTAGAGATGTCGATAAATGCTTTAAAATGTAATATCGGAAATTATCGGTATCGTTTTTTTTATTATCGGTATCGTTTTTTGGTTTTGTTTGGTTTTTTATTAAATCAACATAAAAAACACAAGATACACTTACAATTAGTGCACTAAACCAAAAAACCTCCTTCCCCCATTTACACTCATTCACACTCATTCACACAAAAGGGTTGTTTCTTTCTGTTATTAATATTCTGGTTCCTACATTATATATCAATACAGTCTGCAAGGGATACAGTCCGTAAGCACACATGATAATATTATGTCAGACCCACTCGACATCCATTGCTTTCGGTCTCCCCTAGAGGGGGGGGGGGGGGGTTACCCACATATGCGGTCCTCTCCAAGGTTTCTCATAGTCATTCACATTGACGTCCCACTGGGGTGAGTTTTCCTTGCCCGTATGTGGGCTCTGTACCGAGGATGTCGTTGTGGCTTGTACAGCCCTTTGAGACACTTGTGATTTAGGGCTATATAAATAAACATTGATTGATTGATTGATGATTGTGCGTGCTGCTGGTCCACTAATAGTACTAACCTTTAACAGTTAATTTTACTCATTTTCATTAATTACTAGTTTCTATGTAACTGTTTTTATATTGTTTTACTTTCTTTTTTATTCAAGAAAATGTTTTTAATTTATTTATCTTATTTTATTTTGTTATTTTTAAAAAAAAGGACCTTATCTTCACCATACCTGGTTGTCCAAATTAGGCATAATAAAGTGTTAATTCCACGACTGTATATATCGGTATCGGTTGATATCGGTATTGGTTGATATCGGTATCGGTTGATATCGGTATCGGTAATTAAAGAGTTGGACAATATCGGAATATCGGATATCTGCAAAAAGCCATTATCGGACATCCCTACTAGCTAGTTGTACAAAGTGATAGTAGTTGTTGTAGTTAGTAGTAGAACACATATAAAAGGAACTGAGTAATATAGCCTTCTTGGGTGGGTATAATAAATTGTAAATCATAATAGTCATATTACAGTATTGCTATTTTACTACATTTTAAGCATTGAGTCAACAGTAGCGAACTACTAGCAAGCTACATGGGTTAGTTACAAAGTTAAATACACATTAAACAACCACAAAACTTGAAATGTCAGATATAGGACATATTGTTGCAATTGTATCATACTGAAACAAAGTATAGCTAGCTAACTGTATTAAATAGTTATCTGGCTGGATCAATAAATATCCAGAGTGAATGAGGGTGTCCTGTGATTAACTTGTAGTAAGACGATGCACTTTATCCAAAAGAAAAACAAGGGCATCGAGAAAACGGATAACTGCAGCCAAGTGAAGACTGTGGAGTATAATACTGCAGCAACAAACAAAACAATGGAGGAAGGAAGGTCTCCTGCAGTATTTAGTTCCTTAAGGAGATACATTTTATCCAAGAGAAGACTGTGGGTAGCAGGAGCAACAGAGCGCTGCAGCAAAATGGAGACTGTGGAGTATAATACTGCAACGACAAAAAAACAAAACACTGGAGGGTCTCCTGTACAGTGTTTAGTTCTCCTAGGAGACATATTTTATCCAAAAGGAGACTGTGGGTAGCAAGAAAAAGGACCGCTGCCGCAAAATGGAGACTGTGGAGTATAATACTGGAGCAAAAACAAAACAGAGAAGGGTCATCTGCACAGTATTTAGCTATCTAAGAAGACACATTTTATGCAAGAGGAGACTGTGGGCATCAAGAAACTGGACCGCTGCAGCCAAGTGGAGTACAATTGTGGAGGGGGGCGTGGTCTGCGGGCCTGCCGTGGAGCGGGGTGTGTAAGGACCGGCCTCGAAGCACAGCTGGCAGGTGATTGGATTATCTAGCTGGGGCTGATCATCCAATCACCTGCCATGCTTATTAGCAGCAGCTGGGCCGAGACACAGGAGGGGAGGTTGAAGTTGCTAATGCACAGACACACGCGCACTAGAGTACGAAAAGAACACGACCAGAAAGACTGAAAAGTCACAGAGCAAGACTGAAAAGTTGTGTGCTATCATAGCGTGTGTGCGCTGCCAATAAAGGGACATTGTGAACACCAGACATCCGGACTAGCGTGAAGCTTTGTCAGCGTCAGGAGAACCCAATAGAGAGAGAGACTTCCACAACAATATTGCAGCATCCAGAGCTAAGGCACATCAACAAAGTAAGCTAATATTAATGTGCTTATTTTTAGTATTGAATGTTTGGGACTTTTCCCAAGATTAAGTTAAATACACATGAAATAATACGATTCTATGACTGCTTCCTGCTCGTAGTACATTGTGGTCCAAACCAAACTTTGCTTACAATCAATAGCTCTGCTAATTGAAACGAAATGCATGCTGCGTGAAACACCCCAAAGGGGATTGTCGCTTCCTTTATGTATCATTTATTATTCATTAATATCATCTTCCTTTTGATTGATTGGCGGCTACTGCCTTGCATCCTGCTGCATCTCTGGTGCATGCTGAGGCTTTACGGTAAATGGCCGTAAGTCAAACAAGAGACAAACATAAATATAGGCCATAACAGTACACTTATATGCACACTTATCCCTTAAAGTACATACTATGGTGCACTACAACATAGCATTACACATGACAGTCTATTGTTGACATGCAGCTCCATGCACGCACATGTAACCAAACACCAAAGGACTTTAGAGACCACAAAATAAAATGATAATCCACTAACAAACATCCATCCATCCATTCTCCACCGCCCACTCCCCTCGGGGTCGCGGGGGTCTCTGGAGCCCATCTCAGCTACAATCGGGCGGAAGGCGGGGTACACCCTGGACAAGTCGCCACCTCATCGCAGGGCCAACACAGATAGACAGACAACATTCACACTCACATTCACACACTAGGGCCAATTTAGTGTTGCCAATCAACCTATCCCCAGGTGCATGTCTTTGGAGGTGGGAGGAAGCCGGAGTACCCGGAGGGAACCCACGCAGTCACGGGGAGGACATGCAAACTCCACACAGAAAGATCCCGAGGCCGGGATTGAACTCACGACTACTCAGGACCTTCGTATTGTGAGGCAGACGCACTAACCCCTCTTCCACCGTGCTGCCCTAACAAACATGCTCCTACTAATTAAAATGACCACAAATATTATTATTTGTCAAGGACAATACTACTAAGAATGCAGGATACTGAAAATGAGCATATTTCTATGGCCATATAAGTTTCAAAACAAACAAACCATGACCTAACCTAAATCCAAATTTATTATCAAGACGCTGTTTTCTGATAGCCACCTTTTGACTCAGGAACAGATTAATTTCATTTCTGACATCCTTTCCCACAATCCCACTTGAGCACAGTATCTCTTACCCGAAAAAACACTTAGAAGTAAATCCTTTAATAGACATTTAAAAATGGCGGCTATTTATTCTGGGAACTCTGAGGAAAGTAGATTAAACTAATCGTGTTTGTTTATTGTACTTCTCCGGGGTTTGGAAGACACTTTGCACGTTTTAACCCGGTGACCCATTTTAAGTAGCAGTGAGTCGATAGAAAGGGCAGATACACTTGGGAGGCTGTGCCTGTCATTGTATCCAGTTCTGATAAACCTGGTACAATTAAAGGCCTACTGAAATGAATTTGTTTTATTTAAACGGGCATAGCAGATCCATTCTATGTGTCATACTTGATCATTTCGCGATATTGCCATATTTTTGCTGAAAGGATTTAGTAGAGAACATTGACGATAAAGTTTGCAACTTTTGGTCGCTGATAAAAAAAGCCTTGCCTGTACCGGAAGTAGCGTGATGTCACAGGTTGAAAGGCTCCTCACATTTCCCCATTGTTTACAAAGCAGCGAGAGCGATTCGGACCGAGAAAGCGTCGATTACCCCATTAATTTGAGCGAGGATGAAAGATTCGTGGATGAGGTACGTGAGAGTGAAGGACTAGAGTGCAATGCAAGACGTATCTTTTTTCGCTCTGACCGTAATTTAGGTACAAGGTTCATTGGATTCCACACTTTCTCCTTTTTCTATTGTGGATCACAGATTTGTATTTTAAACCACCTCGGATACTATATCCCAGGGGTCACCAACGCGGTGCCCGCGGGCACCAGGTCGCCCGTAAGGACCAGATGAGTCGCCTGCGGGCCTGTTCTAAAAAAATAAATAAATAAAAAATTAAAAAAAATTAAATAAATAAAAAATGTAAAAAGATTTAAATTTTTTTAATTTAAATCTACATAGAAAAAACACAAGATACACTTTCAATCAGTGCATCAACCCAAACAACCTCCCCCATGCACACTCATCCACACCCACTCACACAAAAGGGGTTATTTCTTTCTGCTACCAATATTCTGGTTCCCACAACATAGACAACACATCTGCAAGGGACACAGTCCCTGAAGCACACATGATTGTATAGGCTGCTGGTCCACTAACATTTTCATTAATTACTATTTTTTATGTAATTATTTTTATATTGTTTTACTTTCTTTTTTATCCAAGAAAATGGTTTTTATTTATTTATTTATCTTATTTTATTTTATTTTTAAAAAAAGGGCCTTATCTTCAACAGACCAGGTTGTCAATGAAATTAGATTCGTTTAAAGGGTTTTTTAAACCAGGCCCAGTCCAGATAATGTCCAAGTCGGACTCAGCAACACACACCTTCATTCATGTACACAGAAAAAAATTAGGGAACACAACAGATTGCATATAATTTATAAACAAAATTACATTTTCAAAATAAGCATTTATGTACAGTCCAGATTATGTCCAGGTCACTCAAATTAGGGAACACAACAACAGATATCATATAATCTATAAACATAATTATACTTTCAAAATAAGTCTTTGAGGACTTCTCATCTTTTTTTAAATGTTTTTTGGCATCGTTATCGTTTTCAACCATGTAACTTTCTAAAGTTAGAAAATACTGAATAAATGTTTTAAAGAAAGTAATACTAAGTGAATATCTTTTTTTGGCCTTAAAAATAAACATTTTACCGAGTACTATAATTAAATTGACTAAATCATGATTGTCAATGAACTCTCCTAAAATAACAGAAACCACATTAAGCTTCATAAACAAACCAATCCTTAAACACATTTTTTCAACTTCCACCCAAAACAAAGACACAATATGACAATACCAAAACAAATGCAGGGTGGATTCAGGCTCCTGACAACAAAATCGGCAATCATCTGACTCTGTCATATTCCATAATTTTAACATTTTCCCTGTGGGTAAGAAGTTATAAATAATTTTAATTTGAAAATAACGATTTTGCACATCGATAGTGGTTTTATAGATTAGTTTGAATATGGCATCCCATGGCAACGGGCAGTCAAAAAAGTCCTCCCATTTTCCATTTGTGTTGTATGAGGCAGCCTTCAAAGATTTCTTTATTAAATAAAAAATATATATTTTTCTATTTATTTTAGTTCCTTTTTGCCAACTAGAATTTCTTATTAGAGGTTTACAAACTAATAATTTAGTAGTTCCATAATTAATTATTTGTTTCCATCTTTTCCCAATTACTCCAGTTAGTTGATAAAATGAAAAGCTTGAGCAAGCATCACCATACATAGCTCTAAATTCATCATAATACATAATTTTACCATTCTCATTGATAATATCATTGACAAAAATGATTCCTCTTTCAAACATATTTTTCCAAAAGAAAGGCTTTCCATCTATTACAATATTAGAGTTCATCCATATTAACTGCTGCAAAATATCGTCTCTTTTTTCTGGCACATACAATTGAAAACACCACTATGAGTGGATTGTTTCCTTTATGAACCCCGCCATGTTTCCCAGCAGACTCTCTGGGAGGGGATCACTTGTAAAAAAGGATACAATTTCTTTTGATACAGTACATGTTTTTTGTCCAACAGGACATTTGTGTACCACTCAATGTTTAAATACATCTTTGGAACAATAGATGCTTTTAAAGACAGACACATAGCTTCAAGGTTGAGAAGTTTCAGGCCCCCATATTCATACTCTTTGTACAAAACCTTTCTTTTAATCTTTTCTGGTTTGCCGTTCCAGACAAAATCGAAGACCCTCCGCTCATAAATCTTAAAAAAGTTTTGTGATGGAGCTGGTAATGACAAAAACAAATAAATAAATTGAGGAATAATTAACGAGTTGGCAATAGACATTTTACCATACAAGGTTAGGGATTTCCCTTTCCATAATTGCATAATTTTGTCCAGCTTTCTTAGTCGATTATCATAATTTACTGAGCCTAGATCTTCCAGATTTTCTGGGACAACAACACCAAGTATGTTAACTGGTCCATCTGTCCACAAAACAGGCACTTTGCATTCCATTCGAAAGGATGTTCCCTTTAGATTTCCAATCCTTAATATTTTACATTTATCATAATTAAGCTTAAGGCCAGATTGCTGTGAAAATATGTCCAAAAGATTAAGAAGGTTCTGCAAACAATGAGGAAATATCTTATCTTTGTGAATCAGCCTTTTCTGACATGAACTTCATCAAGAACAAACACAGAACACGCCTCACTGATGCACATCTGCAAGACTCACTCAGAGTTGCAGTGTCAAGTTACACACCAGAGTACAACAAACTAGTTAACAGCATGCAATGCCAGGCTTCCCACTAACTGACAAAGAAACAGATAACAGATTTGGTGTCCAGTTCAAAGTGTGACATGATTTAAAAATTTGAGAGTTTACTTTTGTATTTTACATGAGTTATTATTTGTACAAACATGGTGCAAAGTAATTCATGATTTGTTAAAAAATGTTAGTGGCTAGCTAGTTAAAATGGGATATTGTGATTTCACAAGACTGTCTTAGAAGTGATCATTTGAAAATGTTCAATTTGAAAAATGTGCACTTAGAGAAAATATAAAAATAAAGTGTTGCATATTGATATTTATCTGTTTCTATATATATTTATTGTGAGAAATCATTAAGATGATCAGTGTTTCCACAAAGATAAATATCATTAATTATTAATAATAACAGAGTTAAAGGTAAATTGAGCAAATTGGCTACTTCTGGCAATTTATTTAAGTGTGTATCTAACTGGTAGCCCTTCGCATTAATCAGTACCCAAGAAGTAGCCCTTGGTTTCAAAAAGGTTGGTGACCCCTGCTATATCCTCTTGAAAATGAGAGTCGAGAACGCAAAATGGACATTCACAGTGACTTTTATCCCCACGACAATACATCGGCGAAGCTCTTTAACTACGAAGCTAACGTGATAGCACATCGGGCTTAAATGCAGATAGAAACAAAAGAAATAAACCCCTGACTGGAAGGATAGACAGAAAATCAACAATACTATTAAACCATGGACATGTAAATACACGATTAATGCTTTCCAGGCTGGCTAAGCTTAACAATGCTGTTGCTAACGACGCCATTGAAGCTAACTTAGCAACGGGACCTCACGGAGCTATGCTAAAAACATTAGCTATCCACCTACGCCAGCCCTCATCTGCTCATCAACACCCGTGCTCACCTGCGTTCCAGCGATCGACGGAGCGACGATCATAGATGCGGTCGGCGGCCCGGAGACGGAGTAAGTCAAGGTGAGGTCGGCGGCTAGCGCGTCTGCTATCCATCTCAAAGTCCTCCTGGTTGTGTTGCTGTAGTCCGCCGCTAATACACCAATCCCACCTACAACTTTCTTCTTTGCAGTCTTCATTGTTCATTAAACAAATTGCAAAAGATTCACCAACACAGATGTCCAGAATACTGTGGAATTTTGAGATGAAAACAGAGCTTTTTGTATTGGATTCAATGGTGTACCAATACTTCCGGTTCAACGATTGACGTCACTCGCATACGTCATCATACATAGACGTTTTCAACCGGAAGTTTAGCAGGAAATTTAAAATTGCACTTTATAAGTTAACCCGGCCGTATTGGCATGTGTTGCAATGTTAAGATTTCATCATTGATATATAAACTATCAGACTGCGTGGTCGGTAGTAGTGGGTTTCAGTAGGCCTTTAACGTCTATATTCAATAACTTTCAAGTCTACTGTCGTCATTGGGTGTATGGTTTACAAGAGCAAATAAACTTTGGGGTCTCTAATTAGAAGCGGGTAAAAAAACCCAAAAAAAACGTTCAGTTCTATGGATTAAGACTATATTTACACGGCTGGTCAATTTAATTTTTTCATGTAAACCAGTGTTTCTCAACCATTGGGCCTGGGGCCCATTGTCAGGCTGTGAGGGCCCCCTAGAGACCGCCAAAAATTACTCAGTTGTAATACACTTTTCCACCACTTGTGGCAGTAAGCGCAAAAAATATGACAAGTGGTGAAGCTGTGTTTTCCATTTGCACATTGATTTTATTGTCAGTTTACTTAAAAAAACATATATAATTAAGTTCAAATGTATTTCTTTTTAGCCCTTTGTAGTTAAATGTAAATGTATTTTTCATCAGTTTTTATGAGTACCTTTTTGTGCATTATATTTGATAAGTATATATTTTTGTGATCAGTTAAAGGCCTACTGAAACCCACTACTACCGACCACGCAGTCTGATAGTTTATATATCAATGATGAAATCTTAACATTGCAACACATGCCAATACGGCCGGGTTAACTTATAAAGTGCAATTTTAAATTTCCTGCTAAACTTCCGGTTGAAAACATCTATGTATGATGACGTATGCGAGTGACGTCAATGGACGAACGAGCAGAAAACAGTCAGTGGCAAAAAAAAACCTATGTTTTGGAATTTACATCCAGGGATAGCCCCTGGCATACGCAGTTATTTATGGCCAGAATGACTAGATGAGGGCCACAATGTTATGGCAACCGGTCACTTCAGTAGCTGATCATCACCGTCGTTGTTGTGTTTTCTTCTTCTACTTTGATGACTAAATTCATCATGAATACAATTATGCTTTGTCTCTGCAAAATTTTTGTTCAGTGGTGAGTCAACATGTCCTACATGTTTTAGTTTGGTTTAGCGGCATTGTGGCCTTGTCCAATCAAAGGCCCATAGAGTTCGTTGCTCTTTTGCTATCGCTTCGAACGCCGTCATTGTAATAGATTTATGGTCGTATATCTAAACGACCGTCCTATTTAGGTTTATAGTGTACCCAAAACTTTTCCCGAAAGATATCATGTCTAACTAACATTAGTTTTTGCCCATTTATTGTCTTTTTCAATTTATAACCAAGCATCTTAGCAGTTTTGAATTGATTCACTTGGATAAGAGATAATTAACACTTTTCTTTTTACAGACTTTAGCTCTCCAGCTTAAATGCTAACATTAAAACAAGAAACATTAATGTCTTTCGCCATTAGGAAACGGCATACCCCAATCTAAACGCATATAAATAAATTGCTGTCTGAGCAACTAAGCTATTCACTTGTGCACATTGAATTTAAATGCTGTGCTCTCTTAGCTTAGAGTGATCGTTCTATACTCAGAGGAATACGAGACAAAGGTGTTTTCACGGTGTGTTCAAGGACCGCTGAACAGAGTAAGACACCACAATGACCGCCAGAAATAATAAACAATAATAATATACAACATGATACATCACAATTTCCAGTTTCTCTTTTCAACCTGTTCACAAAGAAGTAGGAAGAAGCAGAGCGTATTTAATCCTACCTGTTTTCCATTACATATCTGTTGCTAACACTTTTGATTGATTGATTGAATTGATTGAAACTTTTATTAGTAGATTGCACAGTACAGTACCTATTCCGTACAATTACCCACTAAATGGTAACACCCGAATAAGTTTTTCAACTTGTTTAAGTCGGGGTCCACATAAATCAATTCATTTGTTCACTTCCTGTTCTCAATTCAGTCACAATATACTCCATAAGTCATAACATTAACAAATAAATAAATGATAATTAGTGAAGTAAGTTGTATTTCATATGGTGAGATAAATAAGATTATCAATAAATTCAGAATGTTTATCATGTTTCTTCTTCTTTGTACTTTGTAAACACTGAATTTGAACACTTTCTTGAATTGGATCATATTAGTACATTGTTTGATTTCTTTGCGTAATCCATTCCATAATTGAATTCCACATACTGATATACTAAAGGTCTTAAGTGTTGTACGTGCATACAAATGTATTCAATTAATTTTTTGTCTAAGGTTATATTTCTTCTTTCTTTTGTTGAGAAGATTTTCTGTACGTTCTTGGGTAGCAGGTTATAGTTTGCTTTGTGCATAACTTTAGCTGTTTGCAAATTCACTATGTCGTGGAATTTCAATATTTTCGATTAAAAAAATTAAGTGTTTGAATGTTCTCTATATCCAATATTATTATATTATTAATCTAAATTATTTTTTTTGTAACACGGTTAATGAATGAAGTGTACTTTTGTAGTTATTTACACATTTTTGCACAATAACTCAGATATGGTAACACTAGCAAGCGGTAGAGAATATGAAGTGATTTTTGGTTCAGTACATATTTAGCTTTAATAATTATTGACATGTTTCTTGTCACCTTATGTTGTATATTTTTTATATGAGATTTCCAGTTCATTTTATCATACTATACAGTACAAACCAACATTTAAAACAAATAAGGCAAAGCCATTAAAACAGATAAAATAGTAAGACTAAAACACTATCAGTGAAGAATAAAAAACCCAAAACATGCAAAATAGTGGCTTTTGTCGAACAGCGTGTCTATTTATTTTAGTTATTTCAACAGATTTCAGTGTGTGTATAAGTACTTTTTGAGAACATTCAACAATACTGTGATAATAATGATAACCGTGATAATTTTGTCATGTCACGGTTATCGTGACATGACATTGTTACATCCCTATTAAGAACCAGTGTACTCAGTTGACTATTGTTTTTGTCTATTTCTTTAACCAGATTTACAAATTTCTAAAAAAAAATAGCCATGTTCTGCAAAACCCAAATGTCCTGCAAGGCTCTCAGGAGGATACATAATGAGTTTTTAATTTCGAAAATAAAAGCCTTTCTCCAATTATCACCTGCTCCCAATAAACGCCCTGTCTTGTTTGAGGTTTAGGGTAAATAAATGCCATGGCTCCACCATTGTTGTTTCTCACTATAACTACGCCCCCAAGCTGCTGCCTCCATTCAGTAATACAACATTGGCTTTTTGTGAGGTCACTGTGCTAATTGCGCCACATGGAGGCAAGCACCAATATCATGACTTCAGGT
Organism: Entelurus aequoreus; assembly: GCF_033978785.1. NCBI lineage: Eukaryota > Metazoa > Chordata > Actinopteri > Syngnathiformes > Syngnathidae > Entelurus > Entelurus aequoreus. The sequence continues at coordinate 29,272,259 of NC_084732.1, forward strand.
TAGCAGGGGAGGGAGCCATTAAATCCCTGCAGTTTAATCGACGTGAGCCCTCATTTGGTTAGCGGGTTTGACAAGCGAGACAAAAGGATTTTTTAAAAATCAATTAAGATCCGGTACAAGGAGTGTACCAAGGTAGCAAGCGACTGTCTTATTAAAAAGAACAGCTGATAAAGGCAGCCATATGTCAACAGTGCAGTCCCTCCTTGCAATATGGAGGCTGATGGCGGCCACAGATTAATAACCAGTAACAACAAAGTCAGTCTTCTAACTGTGAAATTGATCATAATTAGCTTTTTTGTGTTCTCTAATAGCAGAGCAGCATCTGTTCCTCTGTTTGCACCGGCTACATTTTGCATCAACATAACACATAAAACACAGTAAATCCTCTGAAATGAGCATATTTTGAAAGAAATACATTGCAGGGCCGTGCTGAATGTCTGTTTTTATTCCAAAGTGAGAGTTTATCCTTTTCCCCCAGCAGTTCTTTCAAAACAGAAAAGGAGAGGAAAAAAAATAACAAGACAGAGGAATTTCTCTCTGGAGACGAACTTGTTGCATAATAGATTTTCAGCTTTCAGCTTCGTTCAAATTGATCCCAGCATTTCTGACAAACGTACACCTCGTAGACTTCGCCTAAAAATATAAAAAGCACATAAATCCTGGAAAAAATATTGTGTGTTATCTGCAAGACTAGCTGCTTTACTTTGAAAGCACAGAAACAAGAGCCACATTTGTACATTATAATAATCTTCCCAAACGCTTTGATAGGTATTGTGCTGACATGGCAAAAATTTGATTGGTTTTATAGGATATCGGACACTTATTGTTTGAGGGGGATGCCTACAACAAAGGTGTTCTGTTCATCACTTCTGTATTGCGACTGAAACACTGTTGTAACATAGTTGAAAGACAAATTACTTTAAAGTTGCACTACTTGGTTGCAACCAGCTGAGGCTGGTGAGTCAATCTCAACTAGTTCCTGCAAGAACAATAAAGGCCTACTGAAATGATTTTTTTTTATTTAAACGGGAATAGCGGATCCATTCTATGTGTCATACTTGATCATTTCGCGATATTGCCATATTTTTGCTGAAAGGATTTAGTAGAGAAAATTGACGATAAAGTTCGCAACTTTTGCTCGCTGATAAAAAAAAGCCTTGCCTGTACCGGAAGTAGCGTGATGTCACAGGAGCTAGGATTCCTCACAATTCCCCGTTGTTTACAATGGAGCGAGAGAGATTCGGACCGAGAAAGTGATGATTACCCCATTAATTTGAGCGAGGATGAAAGATTCGTAGATGAGGAACGTTACAGTGAATGACTTGAGAGGCAGCGATGGACGTATCTTTTTTCGCTCTGACCGTAACTTAGGTACAAGCTGGCTCATTGGATTCCACACTCTCCTTTTTCTATTGTAGATCACAGATTTGTATTTTAAACCACCTCGGATACTATATCCTCTTGAAAATGAGAGTCCAGAACGCGAAATGGACATTCAGTGCCTTTTATCTCCACGACAATACATCGGCGAAATGCTTTAGCTACGAGCTAACGTGATAGCATCTTGCTTTAACTGCATATAGAAACAAAAGAAATAAACCCCTGACTGGAAGTATAGATAGAAAATCAACAATACTATTAAACCGTGGACATGTAAATACACGGTTAATGCTTTCCAGGCTGGCGAAGGTTAACAATGCTGTGCTAACGACGCCATTGAAGCTAACTTAGCAACCGGACTGCACAGAGCTATGCTAAAAACATTAGCTCTCCACCTACGCCAGCCAGCCCTCATTTTCTCATCAACACCCGTGCTCACGTGCGTTCCAGCGATCGGCAGAAGGACGAAGGACTTCACCCGATGCGTTTGGCGGCCCGGAGACGTAGGAAGTCAAGGTGAAGTCGGCGGCTAGCGCGGCTAGCGCTCCAACAAAGTCCTCCTGGTTGTGTTGCTGTAGTCCGCTGCTAATACACTGATCCCACCTACAACTGTCTTCTTTGCAGCCTTCATTGTTCATTAAAAAAATTGCAAAAGATGTCCAGAATACTGTGGAATTATGAAATGAAAACAGAGCTTTTTGTATAGGATTCTACGGGGTACCATAACTTCCGTTACTCGGACTTCGTCACGCGCATACGTCATTTAAAATTGCACTTTATAAGTTAACCCGGCCGTATTGGCATGTGTTGCAATGTTAAGATTTCATCATTGATATATAAACTATCAGACTGCGTGGTCGGTAGTAGTGGGTTTCAGTAGGCCTTTAACTGATCACAAAAATATATACTTATCAAATATAATGCACAAAAAGGTACTCATAAAAACTGATGAAAAATACATTTACATTTAACTACAAAGGGCTAAAAAGAAATACATTTGAACTTAATTACACATATATACACATATACATATATATATATATATATATATATATATATATATATATATATATATATATATATATATATATATATATATATATATATATATATATATATATATATATATATATACACACACACATATATATAATAAATACACGCTTCCGTGAGTCTACCCCAGGGCAGCTGTGGCTATGAAAGTAGCTTACCACCACCAGGTGTGAATGAATGATGGGTTCTACATGTAAAGCGACTTTGGGTACTTAGAAAAGCGCTATATAAATCCCAGGTATTATTATTATTTTATATATGTGTATATACATATACTGTATATATATATATATATATATATATATATATATATATATATATATATATATATATATATATATATATATATATATATATATATATATATATACACCGCAAAGTGTTTCTCAATCTATATATATATATATATACATACAGTATATACATTAGGGGTGTAACGGTACACAAAAATTTCAGTTCGGTACATACCTTGGTTTAGAGGTCACGGTTCGGATCATTTTCGGTACAGTAAGAAAACAACACAATATACATTTTTTGGTTATTTATTTACCAAATTTGTAAACAATGGCATAACATACATATATACACACAGGGTCCATTGCCAGGGTTAATGTGGTCAATATATATAAAATAAAAACCAAATAAGATAAGGCTCAGAATGGTTTCTTAACAAAACCTTTCTACATATAAAGTGCTTATTTTGATTGACTGATTGAGACTTTTATTAGTAGATTGCACAGTACAGTACATATTCCATACAATTGACCACTAAATGGTAACACCCCAATAAGTTTTTCAACTTGTTTAAGTGAAGTTGTTCAAGTTGTTTAATCAACATTAAACTGCCTCAAGTTGTTGCTCAGATTAAATAAAATGACAAAACTTTTCTTCTACATATAAAAAGTGCAACATTAAACAGTTTCAAAGTTAACTCAGCCTCAGATTAACTTTTCTCTTCCCCCCCAGCCTGGCTAACTTGGCAGTAAGAGGATATATGGGCTCATTGTTCTTCCACCATATAAGTGGGTAAAAATCTAGTTTTTAATGCAATATGGACTTATATCTGCTGCTATAAAAACATTTGTTATTGCTTTAGCCCTGCCTGACTCGCCGAGGAGAGGCTGCTTGAATGCGGTGGTGACTATTCAAATGGGTTAGCATTTGTTATGAGAGTAGCGTATGTGCGTGTGTGGCCCTTTAATATGTGACAGCATGTGAGGTGAGTGTGTGGGCGAGCAAGGTGAGGGAGCGGTCGAGTGAGTGCGGGGAGTGGCTAGTGTTTTGTTGGATTGGCTGTGTGCAAGACCTCAATAAAGCCACGATTTGCAACTAGGGCTGCAACTAACGATTAATTTGATAATCGATTAATCTGTTGATTATTACTTCGATTATTTGATTAATAATCGGATAAAAGAGACAAACTACATTTCTATCCTTTCCAGTATTTTATTGAAAAAAAACAGCATACTGGCACCATACTTATTTTGATTATTGTTTCTCAGCTGTTTGTACATGTTGCAGTTTATAAATAAAGGTTTATAAAAAAAAAACATTTAAAAAAATAAATAAATAAATGTAAAAAATAAAATAAAATAAAAAATTGCCTCTGCGCATGCGCATAGCATAGATCTAACGAATCAATGACTCAATTAATCGCCAACTATTTTTATAATCTATTTTAATCGATTAGTTGTTGCAGGGAAGTCTGGGTTTCCCTGCTTAGGCTGCTTCCCCCACGACCCGACCTCGGATAAGCGGAAGAAGATGGATGGATGGAGTTGTTGCAGCCCTGTTTGCAACTAATCGCCGGACTCGTCATTTACCCTGGAGTCCGGAGCTGTGAAGGGTGAATACATCGGCCCTGGAGGAGTGTCTCCCCTGTGCTCCTCGACTACGGTCTGGGAGCCGGAAGCAGGAAAGGTGCAACACATGTTTGATGTGTTGTCAGAAGCAGCTGCTGAACAATGTCGCAAACCTCCGTCCTCCATTGTTGTATCGCGCAGCCAAAGTGTTCCCAAACGGGAGATCTTAACGAGGCAGGAGGGTCTTCCAGCTCTGGCTTTTACATGTTGTCCTAGCCCGGTCGCTGCTTAATACAAATACATGTACCGTTACACCCCTAATATATATATATACACATATATATATATATATACATACACAGTATATATGTATATATATATACCAAAATAGGACACTGGCATGGAAATGCTAATAGTTATTCTCCTCAATATGACACTGGAATGGAAACATGAGTTCAACAGTCTCCCATCCCTCAATAAGAATTAAAAACACAACAAAACAAAATAAAAACACAATTCTCAATAGAACATGCGTGGAAATAGGAGTTTAGAACATTCTACCATCACTTAGAAATTATTTAAAACACAGTAAAATAAAACAAGATAAAAACACAATTCTCAATAAAACACATGTATAGAAACAGGAGTTTAGAACATCCCTCCATTTCCTTTAAAAATAGTTAAAATAAAATACATCTTTAAAAAATGATTATCAATTGAAAAATGTATGGTTAATTTTGACCATATTTAAGCAATTTTAGTCAAAGGCCACCCTGATATTAATACTTCAGTATACTTGAATTACTTGACAGTCTATACTGTCTACCCTACTTGTAATGTATAGGTGTTGATGGCTGCAGTTATCTATTATTTTAGTAATCAAGTAATATCGATTAGTCTGATTAGATGAATCGAAATCGGTTAAACACACTTTATAGCCTCAATGCATATTTTAGGGAAAATAGTAGGAATTAACAATTTTTCTGCCTGCCATAACATTCATTCTTTTTTCTAATAAATTTACATCATCAACATTGAAATAGGCAGCAAATTGCACTATGTTTGCTGCCACACAGATCCCAGTACCCACACACAACTGCTCTCATGTGCGTGCTAATGCAGCGGCCGTTCGGAACTAGGTCTGCGTATTTAAAGTTCCGACGGGCACTACATGCAGTCTGGATTTTATAATTATTTATTAGTTACCTTATTAAACAATTAATTAAAGCAACACAATATATATCAAAGATCTTTTATTTTTTATTTATTTACTTAATCGATTTATTCGATTAATTGTTGCAGCCCTACTGTTTTGTTGAACCATGTACATGTTGCATGTGGTGCAACAAGTAATGAAGCAAGCCAAAATAAGTGATCAACTCTGCAGACAAACACAGACGGGCAGCAGAAAATGCAAACAGCCACCATTAAACCCTAAAAGTCCAAGCGGAAAGTGTGACTTTTCACAGTTTAATGCCTGCGGGAGGATCTCACTCGCAGTTTACTCAGCAACAGCTTAAATAAGACACAAGCAGCTTAACCATTGGCAAGTAAAGGGTAAACAGCCGGTGCAGTGTCTCAATTTGCACACTTCTAGACTAAAACTCGACGCATTATGAGTGCAAAATATGTGTTCACACTAAGAAGTTCTGCAAAATGCAGTCAATGCACATATGTCGTGATAATACAATTACAAATTATACGCTTAAAATAATAATATTTTGAGGATTATTATCATATTGTTCATATTTGTCATTGCTCAAGACTATCGGCGACATGAAAACACTACCACTGTGTAGAGAAAAGCTTATAATGCAGTTTACATTTACATAAATTAACAGCTTTGTTGGAAGAAAAAAAAACCTGCCACTGGCAGAAATTATCGTACAGAATGGGATTTTTTGAGTTAGTGATTGTACATCCTACACAGGGTAGAATTACCCTACAAATCCGATAGTAATCGTACGTCTGGCCAGGTCCGTAACCAGAATTTGACAAGTACCGAGGTCAGAAATTGGCTGTCTAAGAGGAGCCCTGAAAGGCTGAAATCATGAGTATCCCAGCGCCACATGAATAATATTACCTTGATCAACACAATGAATTTCCAAAATAACAAAAGCTTTCATTGAGGTGTAACTATGTGTCACTCATCTAACATCTTTGATAATCAGCATGATTTTGTAATATTCCACTTTTTTTAATTAATATGCTGAAGTTTAGCGTTTTAAACCATTTTAAAGTCATTAAAACATGAATGCAAAAACCTTACCAAAATTTCTACCATGACAGGGACTCGAACCCAAGACTTTCTGCTTTGCAAATTACGTTTGTAGATACTAAAGACGAGCGCTGGAGCCAACTGAAGTTCTACAGCAAAATCTGTCCCAACATAGCATGACGTGGCCAGGAAAATGTTTGGGGTAAAATATTATATGAAGCGCCCTGTCATTCAATAATTTACAATTTAATGAGCTTCTTCACACTAAACGCCCCCTCTACTGATCGCGAAGCACAGGGCAGGCTGACCTCTGTGAACAGAACCTGACTGACACGACACCAACAGCATTTTACATCAATTTCATTCAGATGAAACCAACATTAGTTACACCGTTATGATTTAATGTTAATGTTATGTTGACAGCACATTTCAGATTAGATGGTTTTTACAGTAATAGTGGACTTCATTGTGTTTCGTTGTTGGAGTTGTGCACGACCAAAGATCATATACTGAGAGAGGATGATCTACCCTCCGCATGGTGATGTACAACGCACACAATCTCTATATAAATTCCATTTTGCAGTCAGACATACCATCTTTTTGTCACTTAAAAAAATACTGAGGACATGACCTCAGTGTTCTCAATGGGAGTTACGGCCGTGTGTCTGGCAACAAACTGCACTCGACATGGCCCACATGGTGAACCACCACTAATGAAGCAACAGGTCGGATTTTATTTAACTTTAGTGGTTGCAATTCTCAATTAAAGAAAGAGAAGCAGCAGATAAATATTGCAATCATCATTTCCGCTAAGTATGGAATGACAGTAATTAATTTGGAACACCACTACAATGTCAACACTTCTAAGTACACTGAGTTCACAGTAGGGTTGCGCGTTTTGGACAACATACGACATAAATGATATGAATTTGGCCGACAATAAAGCTTGTATTACCATCGTTATATTGTGATAATGCATGTTGATGACACATTTTGTGACCAGTGATCAGCTAACGAACGCAATGTAGCATTCTCACTGACGGCTAACGTCCCTCCACAGTGCAAAGTCACTTCTAAGTCAGCAATCCTCGCCTCCATGGCGGTAAATAAACTATGCTTCTGACAAGTAGGAAGAGGAATAGCTAAACACACCATAGGAGCAATCAATAAGCCATGCTAACCGCTAAGCTACAGTTCTTGACTGTAAATAAAAGTGGGCGTATGGATACAAATATCGACAGTAACGATATTAACCATATATGGTCGATACTACAGATCGATATTATCATTTAAAAAAAAAAAAAAATTGTTATTATTTACAAACTCTAGTTTTCTGCCTTTAAAGCCCTCCTGAGCGAGCGTCTCTCCACACATGCTGACCATTCCTCTGTGCAGATGTGGGAGGAGCTTATGTGTTTGTTTGGAGTGTTTGAAAAAGTGTGTGTTATTGCGTGGGTGAGGGTCTGCTAGAGCATATGTGTGTGTGTTTTAGCAAACGAAGGAGGAGAAGGGGGGTGGGGTTAAGTGATTCAAGGAAAACTGCTTCCTGCTGCAGCTTTGTTTTCCAGTAAAGTGAGGGAGGAGGATGAGTGTTCTTCAATCTTATCGATACACTATCACGCAGCACCGGAGGTCGTCTGAAGGTCTGATTCCATCATCCTATTCCGCGGGACGTCGCAATCAATCGCTCATTATCTTGATTACATTGACAGAGAGCGGTTTCACAGTAAAGACAAAAAGGACGCAGGAAGTGTGTTACATTTTTCATCTGTTTTTTACCAACAAGCCAGTCTGCGGCCTTGTCTTTAAATAGCAACTTCCGGTTCCGATGTCACAATTATGAGAAAACATCTGGTTTTGGTCCGTTTTTTCATTTCTGCTAAAATAAGATTTACATTTTTGTTAGATGAAATATAATTTAAAAAATCTAAACATTTTTTAGATGGAGTGGTAACCTCTCCTCTTCTTACTTCTTTTTGGATTGTGATGCACGTTCGAAATAAACTACACTAAAAATTTAACTTGTTCTTTCTCGACAACTTTTTCAATTGTTGTGGTTATAAATGTTATTCAAATAGACCAGCGATTCTCAAACTGTGGTACGCCAAATAATCACTTAATTAAATATTCAAACATAATGTTACTGTTTAAACTGTGTGTAATGTTACAGTGGCCAAAAATGTTAAATATACTTGTTAAATAAAAGCACTGCCTTGTTTTTAATGAATTATTAGGCCTACCACACTACTGTATTTTAATGTTGGTCATAATGGTGGTACTTGGAAAGCCAAGTGTTTTCTGAGGTGGTACTTGGTGTAAAAATAAATTAATTAATTAAAAAAAGTTTGAGAACCGCTGAAATAAGCCAATCGTTTTGCTTGTCAATTATTCATAAGGAGAAAATTCAGTGACTAAGACATACACTGACCCACCAATTGCTTGTCTTTCAAGTCTTCACCTACTGCATAATTTGAATATTTTATGTGTATCCTGCTTATGTTTGGATATATTCTAAAAATGTCTCATCTGGTCATAGTACGGTAAATGTACACAACAGGCCTGTGTTTGCCATTGATAAATAAAAAAGTGCTGGCAAAGGATTACTTTTTTAAACGAGATGAATCACAATTTTCAATTTGGATTAATCATGATTAATCCCAGTAATTTACATAATTTCAATTACCTAAAAAGACCTCGATATCTTGACACAAAGGCAATTTTATTGACAGAATGTTACACACAAATATTTTTAAAATGTTTTACTTGAAAGGCCTACTGAAACCCACTACTACCGACCACGCAGTCTGATAGTTTATATATCAATGATAAAATCTTAACATTGCAACACATGCCAATACGGCCGGGTTAGATTAGTAAAGTGCAATTTTAAATTTCTCGAAAAATATTCTGCTGAAAACGTCTCGGTATGATGACGTTTGCGTGTGACGTCACGGATTGTAGCGGATATATTGGGACACCATTGTGGCCAGCTATTAAGTCGTCTGTTTTCATCGCAAAATTCCACAGTATTCTGGACATCTGTGTTGGTGAATCTTTTGTAATTGGTTTAATGAACAATGAAGACAGCAAAGAAGAAAGCTGTAGGTGGGAAGCGGTGTATTAGCGGCCAGCTGGACTCTTACCAGGAGGACATTGAGTTCGATAGCAGACGCACTACCGTGAGTACGCAGCTGCTGCTTCCAAACATTTGATCGCTTGCCCGTACGTGCGTGCTGCTATGTGCATGTCACATACGTAACTTTGGGGAAATGTATGTGCTGTATGAACTTTACGGAGGTGAACGGTACTTTGGGCTGTGGGATTGAGTGTGTTGTGCGGGTGTTTTAGTTGTATTGGTGGGTTATATGGACGGGAGGGGGGAGGTGTTTGTTATGCGGATTAATTTGTGGCATATTAAATATAAGCCTGGTTGTGTTGTGGCTAATAGAGTATATGTATGTCTTGTGTTTATTTACGGTTTTAGTCATTCCCCAGCTGAATATCAGGTCCCACCCGCCTCTCACAGCATCTTCTGTATCTGAATCGCTTCCACGGCCCTCTAATCCTTCGCTCTCACTTTCCTCATCCACAAATCTTTCATCCTCGCTCAAATTAATGGGGTAATCGTCGCTTTCTCGGTCCAAATCGCTCTCGCTGCTGGTGGGCATGATTGTAAACAATGTGCAGATGTGAGGCGCTCCACAACCTGTGACGTCACACTACTTCCGCTACAGGCAAGGCTTTTTAATCAGCGACCAAAAGTTGCGAACTTTATCGTCCATGTTCTGTACTAAATCCTTTCAGCAAAAATATGGCAATATCGCGAAATGATCAAGTATGACACATAGAATGGACGTGCTATACCTGTTTAAATGAGAAAATTTCATTTCAGTAGGCCTTTGAATGTATGTCATTTACTTGCTCAAAACATGGTACGTTTTTAAAAAAAGTCTTGACGGGGTTTATTTTACAGCGAAATTCTGCAGTTGGAGTTTCCTCCCTCATCTTTGCACTGACGTATGCATTTATCTGATCACTTACTGCATAACAACCCACGCCACCTTTCAGGTAACCATTAATGTAAAGAAGCATGTACACTCAAAATAAATTGCATGATTAATCTGCAACTATACATGATTAATGTGATAAAAACATGTGATTTATCCCATCGTTATTTTTGACAGCCCAAAACTAAATATGTACTTGTGCATGTGCACAATCTTCATTTTTGCATTGAATATTTAGTAGGGCCGCTCCGATACAAGTTTTTCCCTCCCGATACGATACCGATATTGGAGAATTGAGTATTGGCCGATAACAATATTAATCTGATACGATATCAGCACAAATCATAGTAAAGAGTTTAAATATTTTGTAGTGTGCAATGTTAGAAAAGTTTTGATCAAGTGAAATTACCAGAAACACTAACCTTATAACAAATATATGCTTTTGAAGAGGAGTGGTAAAATGTTTATGGCAACACCTAGTGGTAACAACAATTCATTAGATTGAGAGCATGATGCAGTAAATTGAATGATGCAGACACGTGTGTTACTAGACACTTTTTAATATTCTTCTGTCTTGGGGAATTTGTATCTGTAAATAATATGCAACTATATTTATTTGATACTTGTTTATATTGACAAATGTCATGTTTTAGACTGCAATATTGTTCAATTAATGACACTTATGTTATGTATAACGATCTTGTGTGCGTTTGTGCACAGTTTAGCTGTTGTGTAGCTGCTAGCTCCTTCCTACAGCCTACCATGTTTACCTTTTATAAATTACTTCACTAAGCACACAAGTTTGATTTTGTCTTGTATTTTAGTGAAGAACATGTAGATGAGCTTTGCACAAGGTCCGGTAAACACGCTGCCTAAGAGATTTTAGATGCAAGCTGATATTAATCTGGTACGATATCAGCACAAATCATAGTATATAGTTGAAATATTTTGTAGTGTGGAATGTTAGAAAAGGTGTGATCAAGTGAAATTCCCAAAAACACTAACCTTATAACAAATGTATGCTTTTTAAGAGGAGTGGTAAAATGTTTATGGGAACACCTAGTGGTCACAACAATTCATTAGATTAAGCGCATTATGCAGTAAATTGAATGATGGGGACACGTGTGTTACTGGATACTTTTTAATATTCTTCTGTCTTGGAGTATTTGTATCTGTAAATAATATGCAACTATAATTATTCGATACTAGTTTATATTGGCAAATGTCATGTTTTAGACTGCAATATTGTTCAATTACGACACTTATGTTATGTATAACAAGCTTGTGTGTGCTTAGCTGTTGTGTAGCTGCTAGCGCCTTCCTGCAGCCTACCATGTTTACCTTTTGTAAATTACTTCACTAAGCACACAAGTTTGATCTTGTCTTGTATTTTAGTGAAGGACATTTAGATTAGCTTTGCACAAGAACCGGTGAACACGCTGCCTAAGAGATTTTAGATGCCCATCCATTCATCCATCCATTTTCTACCGCTTGTCCCTTTTGGGGTCGCGGGGGGTGCTGGAGCCTATCTCAGCTGCATTCGGGCGGAAGGCGGGGTACACCCTGGACAAGTCGCCACCTCATCACAGGGTCAACACAGATAGACAGACAACATTCACACTCACATTCACACACTAGGGCCAATTTAGTGTTGCCAATCAACCTATCCCAAGGTGCATGTTTTTGGAGGTGGGAGGAAGCCGGAGTACCCGGAGGGAACCCATGCAGTTTAGATTCCAGTTGATATTATCTGATACTTGTTTTTATGCGGATATTGGACTGATATCAGCTCCCCTTATATTTACTTGCAGAAAAACCTCCACTTTAAAACAAATTCAAACTGTATACAGAACTCAATTGGCCTAAAATGGGTGAACTAAAACCGGAAGTGAGGATTCTCTGTCGACCATTTAAGGGACTGCACTGTGTCTATAACTCCGCCCTTTAGGTACCTTACTACTGTTTGTGTTGACAGCAGGGTGCCAAAATATGCCCAAAAAATGTTGTTATTTGGGTACTTTTATCAATTTTTGATGGAATAGAAAAGCAACCAAAATGTCAAACTGCTTAGTGTAGGAAAACTAGAAGGTGGCAAAAAGTGGTCGAGAACCGACCAGCTGTTTTGGTACCTGTGTCACTAAAAAACTAAGTTCTTATCCAAATTGTACGCTAGTTGTGTGTTTTTATTCCTACACTAAAGTACACAAGCGGGTTCCTAAACGGAACAATTTAAGTGTAAATAGTACAAAAACGTGTATAGCTTATTTAGCACTGATGCGTTCATGAACTTCAAAGTCACGAACCAAAACCCAAAAAACTTTTGTTACAATATTAACTCTTCACAATCTTTATCATTGTAATTTTCAGCGTGAGCCCTGCACCCTTTAAAACAGCTCAGCACTCACAGTAACGCATATGTGCAAAAAAAAAAAAAGAAGTAACTCACCATTCGTGCTTTGTAAATGTAGTCATAAAAAAAGCCTCCACGTTAAACATCCAATAAAGTATCTGCGGTACTGGGAAGAACAAAAAACGCAAAGGGAGATTCGGTTAAAATCCACGGAGTAGTGTTTGGGATTGACGTGTCGCTGAAACGAAGTCCTGCCTCTGCGTTTGTGTTTCCACACACTCACGGGCTGCAAAACTTCAAGCTCCGCCCACAACCTACTCGCTCCCTCATCATCGTCATTGTCATCACGTCACTCAAGTGGAAGTCTTAAAACTATGAATAGACTTTTGTCACCTGAGAAAATAATGTATTTTAAAAGGTATAGTCACCTATGAATATGGAAAAGAATGAGTAAAAGATAAGACATTTGATGAACATTGTAGAACTGCTGTAGAAAAGTGTACATTTGCACTCACATTTAAACTGGATTCAACTATGCTGCCTGAGTTTAACAAGATATGTTAGAATTCTTATATGATTCAACTGATTGTTTTTGTGTTTTAACACCATCTAAAACGATTAAGATATTTTCTGTAAATGTCCTATGTTCACCAGTGTGCAAACTGTAGACCAGGGGCCGTACTTATCAAGCTTCTTAGAGTGCCATTTTACACTTAAGTCCTGAGAATTTGCGAAATTTAGTCCTACTCTCAAACTTAAGAATAAAAGCTTTTTATAAACGTTCTTAAGTCTAAGAATCACTCCTACTCTCCACGATATTCAAGAGACCTTCAGAGGTGTCTTAAGTGGTTAGGAGTTGCCAGCAGGGGATGGCACTGAGGCGAGAGAGACGTGCGCGAACGTTCAGGGAACGGAACAATGTTTTGTTTTTTTTTTGATGACGAGCAGCTGATCAAACGGTATCGTTTAGACAGAGCGGATATTATTTTTGTCACAGATTTAATACTTTTCGATTCCTTGTTGATTTCTGCATGTGGCTGCAGTGGGCTAGTATATATAGAGCCACCCACACCAGTTTCAAATTAGTTGCCTAATTAATGAATTGGAAAGAAAATGTTATGACAGTAGCGTATGTGTGTGGCCGTGAGGTGAGTGACGTCAGTGAGTGTGTGGGCGATAGAAGAGAGGGAGCGGTAGCGTGAGTGCCGGCGGGGACTAGTTTGTTTTGTATTATTTTGTAGTTTATTGTCAAAATATACACTCCCATTGTCCACTTAAATATTTCCAAGATATTTCTTTATTCTTAGACAACGGATTCCCTTCCGTGATTGGTAATTTCTATGGACACAGAAATGACGTCACCTAAAATTCCGTTTACGGCACATAGTAATGTCGTAATTCAGCTCTGAGTGTGACACTTAAGATTCAGTCCTACACTTCGCTGAAAGTGTGAGTAAGACGCTGATAACTAACTTTTAAGTGCAGCTTTCAGCGAAGAATGTATAAACTCTTAAGTCAACTCTTAGCAGACTTCTTAGGAGTAATTCTAAGAAGCTTGATAAGTACGGCCCCAGATCTGGCATATACAAACCCCGTTTCCATATGAGTTGGGAAATTGTGTTAGATGTAAATATAAACGGAATACAATGATTTGCAAATCCTTTTCAACCCATATTCAATTGAATGCACTACAAAGACAAGATATTTGATGTTCAAATTCATAAACTTTATTTTTTTATTTTTTGCAAATAATAATTAACTTAGAATTTCATGGCTGCAACACATGCCAAAGTAGTTGGGAAAGGGCATGTACATCACCTTTTCTTTTAACAACACTCAGTAATTGTTTGGGAACTGAGGAGACACATTTTTTAAGCTTCTCAGGTGGAATTATTTCCCATTCGTGCTTGATGTACAGCTTAAGTTGTTCAACAGTCCGGGGTCTCCGTTGTGGTATTTTAGGCTTCATAATGCGCCACACATTTTCAATGGGAGACAGGTCTGGACTACAGGCAGGCCAGTCTAGTACCCGCACTCTTTTACTATGAAGCCACGTTGATGTAACACGTGGCTTGGCATTGTCTTGCTGAAATAAGCAGGGGCGTCCATGGTAACGTTGCTTGGATGGCAACATATGTTGCTCCAAAACCTGTATGTACCTTTCAGCATTAATGGCGCCTTCACAGATGTGTAAGTTACCCATGTCTTGGGCACTAATACACCCCCATACCATCACAGATGCTGGCTTTTCAACTTTGCGCCTATAACAATCCGGATGGTTCTTTTCCTCTTTGGTCCGGAGGACACGACGTCCACAGTTTCCAAAAACAATTTGAAATGTGGACTCAGACCACAGAACACTTTTCCACTTTGTATCAGTCCATCTTAGATGAGCTCAGGCCCAGCGAAGCAGACGGCGTTTCTGGGTGTTGTTGATCAACGGTTTTCGCCTTGCATAGGAGAGTTTTAACTTGCACTTACAGATGTAGCGATCAACTGTAGTTACTGACAGTGGGTTTCTGAAGTGTTCCTGAGCCCATGTGGTGATATCCTTTACACACTGATGTCGCTTGTTGATGCAGTACAGCCTGAGGGATCGAAGGTCACGGGCATTCAATGTTACGTGCAGTGATTTCTCCAGATTCTCTGAACACTTTGATGATATTACGGACCGTAGATGGTGAAATCCCTAAATTCCTTGCAATAGCTGGTTGAGAAAGGTTTTTCTTAAACTGTTCAACAATTTGCTCATGCAGTGGTTGACAAAGTGGTGACCCTCGCCCCATCCTTGTTTGTGAATGACTGAGCATTTCATGGAATCTACTTTTATATCCAATCATGGCACCCACCTGTTCCCAATTTGCCTGTTCACCTGTGGGATGTTCCAAATAAGTGTTTGATGAGCATTCCTCAACTTTATCAGTATTTATTGCCACCTTTCCCAACTTCTTTGTCACGTGTTGCTGGCATCAAATTCTAAAGTTAATGATTATTTGCAAAAAAAAAAAAGTTTATCAGTTTGAACATCAAATATGTTGTTTTTGTAGCATATTCAACTGAATATGGGTTGAAAATGATTTGCAAATCATTGTATTCCGTTTATATTTACATCTAACACAATTTCCCAACTCATATGGAAACGGGGTTTGTACTTGCTTTCATAGGCGCCGATCCCGTGGGTGCTTCGGGACCCGAGCACCCACAGACAATGCCGAGCACCCGCGTGGGATTGATGGCAACTTTCAATCTTTAAAATAATTTTTTAAAAATCAATCTTGTTGTAGTTCATTTTGTGGCGAGTTTGGTCCGTAATAATAAGCCACATATCATATGGGATATTAAGTTCGCTGAACATCTTTTTTTTTTAACACACACACACACACACACACACACACACACACACACACACACACACACCGAGCACCCACTGGCAGACATGTAGATCGGCGCTTATACTTGCTTTGATATTATACATCCATCCATCTATCCATTTTCTACCGCTGGTTAAAGTTAAAGTTAAAGTACCACTGATAGTCACGCACACACTAGGTGTGGTGAAATTACCCTGTGCAAATGAACCATCCCCTTGTTCCACCCCCTGGGAGGTGATGGGAGCAGTGAGCAGGAGGGGTGGCCACACTCGGGAATCATTACAATTTATGTTAGAGTTTTTATATGATTCAACTGATTGTTTTTGTGTTTTTACACCATCTAAAAAGATCAAGATATTTTCTGAAAATGTCCTATGTTTACCAGTGTGCAAACTCTAGACCACATCTGGATTATACTTGCTTTGACATTATACATCCATCCATCTATCCATTTTTCTACCGCTTGTTAAAGTTAAAGTTAAAGTTAAAGTACCACTGATAGTCACACACACACTAGGTGTGGTGAAATTACTCTCTGCATTTGACCCATCCCCTTGTTACACCCCCTGGGAGGTGAGGGGAGCAGTGAGCAGCAGCGGTGGCCGCGCTCGGGAATCATTTTGGTGATTTAACCCCCAATTCCAACCCTTGATGGTCGTGGGGGGTGCTGGAGCCTATCTCAGCTGCATCCTGGTGGAAGGCGGGGTGCACCCTGGACAAGTTGCCACCTCATAGCAGTGATATTATACAGTAGTTAGGAATTCTCCATAAAATTATTATTTTAAACTGAATAAACTTTGCCTGATCTTAATGTTGTTGTGTTGCATCGACCTGTATGATTAAATTTGACAGCATTTTTGGAAAATGCGATCATGTGTGGATCATTTGAGCCCAGTTATATTTGTGTTCTATTCTTTAAACCCAGAAATAAATTCATACCAGAATTCGGATCAGATCCAAAAATAAACTTGATTTACACCGCATCAACATGTGGATATACATCAAAATTGAGATGAGATAATATAACAGATATAACAGATGAGATGATATAACAGGTATGATTACTTTATTTATATTTTTACATTATAAATTATATGATTTTTTTGGTGTGGATTCACACTTAAATTTTGATCAGATTTGAATTAAAAAACATGGTTTGATATAGAAATTATAATCGTTTATACATTTTCTTCAAATTTAAGCTTTAACTAAAAAACAATTTTTTTAACAATGCAAAACATTTTCAGTTACATCGTGATGCATTTACCCCAAAAATGTTATCACATCTGGGTTAGATTTGGTTTAATAGCACAGATATTGTAAGATATTATTTATCTTGATGCTGTATGACTAAGGCACTGTTTGATAGCATTTTTATAAATCTTTGGAAAAACATTTTGCGTGGCTTCACACTTAAATCTAGATCAGATTCGGTTTCAACTTGATCTGGGAAACTTAAACCCAGATATGAATGTTTTGTCTTTTTCAACACTAAAAAAAATTAACTACTGTGGGCATTTACACCAGATTTGGCATCGGATCCAATTTAAAGTTTATTCATAACAACATAAATTTGTGGATATACCTCACAATTGGTATCAGATCAGATCAGTTAGATCACTTTATGTTTATTTTCTTTACATTTTTACATTATAAATCATGTGATTTATTTTGGGGTGTGGATTGACATTTAAATCTGAATCAGATTTGGATGAAAAACTATGGTTTGATATTAAAAATTCTAACCCTTTATACATGTACCACATTTTGTTAAAATTTAGTATTTAAACCAGATACCGTATTTTTCGGACTGTAAGGCGCACTTAAAATCCTTTCATTTTCTCAAAAATCGACAGTACACCTTATAATCCATTGGGCCTAATGTACGGAATAATTCTGGTTGTGCTTACCAACCTTGAAGATATTGTATTTGGTACATTGTGTAATGATAAGTGTGACCAGTAGATGGCAGTCACACATAAGAGATACGTGTACACTGCAAGACGACGCTAGCAAGTAACACCAAAACGTTGATGTTGCATTGAAAGTATATAACATAACTCACGGCGCTCCTAAAATGTTTTAGTACAACGTTGGTAAGCTATGAAGCGGTAGTCAGACGTACTGTGCTTCAACATACGAGTGTTATTATGGTGTGTGTATAAGGACCGCAAAATGGCACTTATTAGCAGACGTATTATCTGCCGTTTTGTTTCGCAATATTGTGCAAAACCAACTTTTCTTACCTCCTGGTACCTGCTGATGTGTATTTGGGATCTGCATAAGTCCTGAAAATTTGCACAACAAAGATAATGGGGAGAAGACGCTGTCAAAGTGGACCCACGAAAATAGGACCGCCCACAAAACGGCACATCCTGAAGCAACTGTCAGAAAGCGACTTAAAGATGGTCTATAAAGCAATCTATGCAACATTTTGAACAAAAAAACACCATTACATGATATGTAGACCACAATATAGTGTTTTAAATGTTGAAAAGAAATTAATAACATGACCCCTTTATTGCGCCTTATAATCCGATGCGCCATTTGTATAAAAATAGACCTGAATAGACCCGCTCATCTGCATTGCGCCTTACAATCCGGTGCACCCTATGGTCCGAAAAATACGGTATATAATTTTTTTTACATTTATTAATAACACCCTAATGCATTCACACACAATCCTGGGTTACATTTGGTTTAATAACACATATATGGTATGAAATGATAAATTATGACGCTGTAACACTTTTTGATCAAATTTGATTACATATTTGGAAAAAACATTGTGTGTGGATTCTCACCAAAACCTGGATTAGATTCGATTTCAACTTAATTTGAGAAATTTTAACTCAGATATGACTGTTTTGTCTTTTGGCACACTATAAAAATGGAAACTGGTGTGTGCATTTACACCAACATCTAGATCAGATCCAATTCAAAGTTGCTTCAGAACAACATCAAAGTAAATTAGTTATACTTCTCTCGCGGTTTTCTACCTTCATTACACAAAGCGCTAATTCCACATTCACTCATTCATACAAACATTCACACACTGATGGTGGGAGCTGCCTTGCAAAGCCCTAATCATGACCCATCAACAGCAAGTGTGAAGTGTTTTGCTCACGGTCGTGATCAGGTTGGCGGAAGCTGGGGATCGAACTAGGAACCCTCAAGTTGCTGGCACGGCTGCTCTACCGACCAAAGCCACGCCATCAATTGTGGATTTACTTTCAAACTGGGATCAGATCAACTTAGTTTTATACAACAGAAAGTATTGATTTATTTACATATTTACATTTGTTCAAATTAGAAGAGATTTAACCAGGTTATGATAGAGATTTTTTTTGTGAATGCAATCATACGTTTACAGATACAGTATGCATTCACATCAAAATGCGGATCAGATCAGGATTAAACTTGGTTTTGACCCTGTACACACAGCAACTTTCAAACTGCATACAATCAAATTATGTTTTGCACAACAGTGGTATTATTTTCCCTGAATTTGTAAGTCTGGGAAAAGGAATGGGTCAAAAACAAGTGTCCACTGCATAGGTTCTCAGGAGGATTTATTGTACGATCGCACACCAAAATCTGGAACAGATCGAAACATAAAAAGATGTTCAGATATGAAAAGCGGTATTTTATAAAATAGTATCCTTTTATTCATAATGTAATACATTTTTGGATCATCAACATTTGCATCTGATCTGGTTTAAAGTTGGACATTTGAATGACATTGGAAATTTAAACAGTATATTTTTATAAAAACTAATTAATAGTTTGCTTTATCATGTTTTGGGTGTCATTAAGTCCCTTCTTCTTTGACGTCTCTTCTCTGTGGACAAGAAGAACAATGAAGTACAGCTGAGAGCGTCCGGCACAAAGAGCATTACAGCGGATTATGTGCAGAGGCGAGGACTTGAACACAAGCGTACGCAGCCATTCATGTAATCTCTTTTCACTGCCGTAAAAAGACTAAAAACATCAGGTCATGCTCGTCACACGTATTCACTGACATGCCGCCACACTAGTAGAGCTAAACAACTGTTTGTTTTTCTTTTCTTCTGTCTGACCTGGCCCCAGGAAATGTTTATAGAATAAAACAAAAGTGTAGTTAGTGTCATTGTTTTTCTTTTCAATGTGGTTTGTTTGCCAAAGGATTACACAAAAAGAAATCTACATAAATTGGGCAAAATAAAAAATAAAATAAAAAATATATTAAATAAAATAATTAAAAACATTGAAAAATAAGAACATATACATAATAAATAGCACATACAAATGTAATGTATTTCATATACATTTTTATAAAATACAGTACAGAAAAATAAAACAGCAGTGTGGGCTAGCGGGACAAGAAAAGCAGAATTAAGGGTATGGATCCTGATTGTTTTTTCCAAATTAATTAGTTAAGATAGGCTACAGGACCCCCCGCGACCCCGAACGGGACAAGCGGTAGAAAATGGATGGATGGATGGATAATTAGTTAATTAATTATTTACTCAACTGCAGAGAATGTCAGGCAGGTATTTGTACATATGCATTTTTAAACTTGTGCAGCCAATTAATTTTTCATATCAGATTAATCACACTTTTGAATTTGGATTAATCATAATTAATCAAAGGTTATTACTCGCTTGCATAATTTAAATTAAGGGTTTCAAATTGTATTTAGCTCTGGGCCCCTGGAGGTAGAGTTGGGGTGAAGCTTTCAGAATCACGTTTTAACCATGTGACTAAATGTGTTACCTAGATCCACCGGCATGTATAGTGACATTGAGCAATAGTAGGCCTGAAGTCATCATAATGGTAAAATTGAATGTAAAAATTGTATATTTTGACATTGTTGAGTTCCCCAGATGGCTTCAGCTTGCTTACAGCAAGTTGCTTTTTGTGTTGCACAATGTGTGTTTGTTGTGCTGTTTGCAACGGTATTGTAGTTTGTGTTCTTTCTAGTGGGATTCAAGATTGTCATAATATATTAAACTATTGGCCGTCCAATGTGCACAGGCTGCAATTTGACCTATTTATGAAGTTAAGTAGAGGGCCACTAAATTGGGCCTAAGAGCCGCAGATTTGAGACCCCTGATTTAAATTAACCTAAAAAAAAAGACCCCAACATTGGGACACAAATTCATTTTATTGCCAGAATGTCATACAGGAATTAAAAAAAAAATGTTTTAAATGAATGCACGTCAGTTATTTGCTCACAACTTAACATTTTATCTAAAGAACAGTCAATACATATATATATATATATATATATATATATATATATATATATATATATATATATATATATATATATATATATATATATATATATATATATATATATATATATATATATATATATATATATATATATATATATATATATATACTACCGTTCAAAAGTTTGGGGTCACATTGAAATGTCCTTATTTTTGAAGGAAAAGCACTGTACTTTTCAATGAAAATGACTTTAAACTAGTCTTAACTTTAAAGAAATACACTCTATACATTGCTAATGTGGTAAATGACTATTCTAGCTGCAAATGTCTGGTTTTTGGTGCAATATCTACATTGGTGTATAGAGGCCCATTTCCAGCAACTGTCACTCCAGTGTTCTAATGGTACAATGTGTTTGCTCATTGGCTCAGAAGGCTAATTGATGATTAGAAAACCCTTGTGCAATCATGTTCACACATCTGAAAACTGTTTAGCTCGTTACAGAAGCTACAAAACTGACCTTCCTTTGAGCAGATTGAGTTTCTGGAGCATCACATTTGTGGGGTCAATTAAACGCTCAAAATGGCCAGAAAAAGAGAACTTTCATCTGAAACTCGACAGTCTATTCTTGTTCTTAGAAATGAAGGCTATTCCACAAAATTGTTTGGGTGACCCCAAACTTTTGAACGGTTGTGTATATGTATATATAAATATATAAATATATATATATATATATATATATATATATATATATATATATATATATATATATATATATATATATATATATATATATATATATATATATATATATATATATATATATATATATATATGTGTGTGTATATATGTGTATATATGTGTGTATATATGTGTATATATATGTCATAATTAGATTATCCAAAAAAAAAAAAAAAAAAAAAAAAAATATATATATATATATATATATATATATATATAATAAATATATATATATATATATATATATATATATATATATATATATATATATATATATATATATATATATATATATATATATATATATATATATATATATATATATATATATATATATATATATATATATATATATATATATATATATATATTCCTTGCACACTAATTGACTGAAAGAGCACGCACTTTGCCGATGATGTCACGTTATCAATGGGAAAATGCATTTTTAGACAATATGATTAGCCTGAGCGGATAGGAGACACAGAGAGTAAAAAGCAGTAGAAAATGGATAAAAAAAGGACAGATTTTAAAAAAGAATACAAAAATAAAAAAATAAAAAATTTTGGTGGGGGACGCGGGCCATAGTTTGGGGATCACTGGTTTTGGGTCAAAAATACAAGCGATCATTAATACACTTCAGAATTTTTTTTTTTTTAAGATTTAGACCATTCGTCATTACCAAGACGTTACTGCTCGCCTCAACCTTACTTCCTTAGACACTTACAAGTACTTAAAGAAGAAAAGATTGAAGGCACATCATGTCTTTACATATGAAGGGGTACACAAATGAAGCATTAATCAGTGAAAAACTAAGTTGGACTTATTCGTACATCGCTTGATAACATATTTGATTGACATAACGACTGCCGGGCTCCCGTCATTTTGACGCTAATGAGAAAAAGGATAAGATTGTTTACAGTTGATTTTTAATCCATCCATCCATCCATCCATCCATTTTCTACCGCTTATTCCCTTCGGGGTCGCGGGGGGCGCTGGAGCCTATCTCAGCTACAATCGGGCGGAAGGCGGGGTACACCCTGGACAAGTCGCCACCCTTTTTCTTTAAATATTAGTTGTATCTACAATTCATGTCTGCAGTTGTTTGTATGATGTGAAGTTCATATTTTGTCTCAGTATTATCTATAAATGGTCTTGTTGATCATCATTGTTCGCAAGCTGTATCAAGATTCAGCCTACGAGGGATTTATTCATTTTCTTTATTAGTACTATTAAGGATATTTTCTTAAATGGATAACAAATAGCACCAATGGCGCTATAAGGTGATCATCCTGTCGTATGCTGGCTTGTTAAGTGTTTGCGATTCCAAAGATGCGGAGGACCTCAGGCAGCGTGCAGGTAAGAAGATTATTTACTTCAATACACAAGGCAACATATCATAGACTGGTGCTAGCTTAGCATAGCATGAAGATTAGCAAAGTGAAAACAGGTAGCGTGAAACAAACAACAAAACCAACAAACAAGCCGTCGTGTATAACGAACAGCGAACAATGAACCAGCAACTTAGACAGGGAAATCACCAGAATATAAAGGGGAGTGATTAGGGGCAGAACCAGGTGAGGACGCTAATCAAAAAATAGAAAGCAGGTGCGGCTAATCAGCCACCGAGCAACAACAAACAAACATTAAAAACATAACAGGCCACTAAACTAAGAAGAATGATACTTAACACAAACACAGACTCGAAGCTGGTGTGACAAATCATAACATATCCGTGTCGAATAAAGCACTTGGCTTTCCTGCACAACAACAACTAAGCTTTTAGTTTCTTTAATGAAAATTGACAACAAAAATATGGTGGATTGGACCAACAATCACAATATTTATTACCAGGACTTAACATGACGTTAGTTTATTTGCACAACCAAGTCTTTGTAGGTATATTTAGGCATAGCAACCACAAAAGAACACAAACTAATGCGATATATTGTCCTTTCTTTACGTTTAGTTTTGTTCTCAAACACTTCTAATATAGTCGAGAAACCCTGAAAATTTCTCAAACAAATATTTTACAAAGTGATCGCTGCAGACACGAGGATGGTCCGATTGTATTCCACAAGATGGTGAAAGTGATATTTTTAAGAGCCATTTCCTTCCACACACTTTTGTTTTTCCCCTGACTTTGTTACCTTTATGAACCACTCATTTTGTGACTCTATGAATAGTATTTCCTATCGCTATATTTGAACGATTGAAACATCCAAGAACAGAACGGCATTTTCTGCTCAAACTCTACACTCCCTCTCACTTCTTTTAATGCTACGCTCAAGCTGCTTGACCATTGTGTGAATTTAGGCACGAAGAAGAAAAACGGACGTGACGTCATATACAACCCAAGTTTGTGTGTTCGTTAACGAGCAATGTAACTCAAAAAGTTATGAGCGGATTTTCATGAAATTTTTTCAGGAAGTTTAAAAAAAAAAGTGATAAGGAACATGTGATTAGATTTTGGGCGTGAGTCGGGTCACAGTCTAGATTTAGGATTTTTTTTAGGTTTCCTTTACTATTAGGGGATAAGGCTTTTCTACTTTTTTTATATTCTTTCGCCATTTTCACAAGGTGTATGTAGAAAAGTTAAACTTCTATGTAAACGTCAGCTTTACAGATGCCATGTCTGCCTTTTTTCCATATTTTGGTTAACATTGCGAGATAAAGTTTCCAAGTTGTATTTCTCTATGAATAATGGTATACTTGGTTGAGGTCTGTGCTCTGTTGTGGGCTACTTTAGACCCTGACAGCTACTTCTAATTTTCAAAGCGAGAATTTGAGGGAGGCTTCAGCTTGAGTTGTTGCTCTTCAACGTTATCCCAAACACTCTGCTAACACAGGCCCCATTGTTGAACACATCACTCTTAATCTGCACCAATACTCCAATAATATCCCTTTGTCAAGACGCGCGAACGCACCGCGGACTACACAGCTGCCATTCATATTAAGGTCAGCGCCGTTCCAGGCAGCTTTTATTGGGGTTAAGTAAATGACAAGCTCTCTTTTTAGAGCCACGCTGGACTTGGTGATGAAGAGATCAACATTTTCATTGATGCCTTCAAAGGGGTCCAAAGATGCTGACATCCTTAAAGTCTGATAACCTTGTCCCCCTCAGAGACCCACACTGATGACTCATCACAAGCAATGCTATAGGTTGTCATTGGCCAATACATTAATATACATAAATGAGTAATCCTATAAACAAATAAATAATACAAATGAAAATTAAAATATAAAGGGGATAATTATCATATTTTTTCTAATTGAGGATTTTTGCCAATTGATCAGATTGTATTTTTTTTTTACATAAAAAATAACAGTTGCATTCACTGGAGCTTACACATAGAAACCATATAATCCTACTGCTGACTGTTTACATAGACGTCATTCTGCAAAGATTTAATTATGTAAAAAACAAAAAAACAAGTATACAGTATTAGGCAGGATGTGACTCATTGACATTTTCCTGGAATTTGTGGAATAATGTCAGACCACGCATACACACTCTTGTAATATAGTTCATTTAATTAAGTAGACTTAAAGGCAACAAAAGTAAGTCACGTTTATACTATTTTATACTACTACTATGCGCTGAATAATGTAAATGTAGGAACAGTACCCACAAGTACATCAAATATACACTGGATTTTTCTCTGTGTACTTAAATAACAAAGATGTTAGTGAATATGTCTATTTAAGCATTGATAAGTATAAGTATGTATAAAGCATTGAAAAGGCACAGTATTTTGGTCCATTTTATGTGTATTTTATAAAGGTTTACTGTATATACTGTAGGCGCACTGTCAAGCTGAACCCACATATACACGCCAATCAACTATAAGCTTGTTGTCATGGTGACAGAGGAATAATTAAGCATCATTTAGTGCCTTTGCTGTCATTACATGCTAACCTTGTTGGAGATAAAACCCACAATAAAACACAAAAAGAGGTTGTATTTATATCCAACAAAGAGTTTTGATGCAACAACTGTACCTCACCTTCTGTGCGGCTACTATAGGTGTGTGTTTTGTGTTGGTCTACTTCCTGTCTACAGTTTTTGAGATATACACTTGGATTTTTAGATTATGTATGTATTTTTTCTTTTAAACTTTGGTGGAAATGAATAACCCAAGAGAGGAAGCGTTTTTATTTTTAATAATAGGTGAAAAACCCACTTCCTGTACTGCAATGCAGAAGTAAATATTGTCTATCCACACCGTATGTGATCCAGATTGAATATTTCATTAGCATTAAAAAAAAAAAAAAAAAAAACCCCAATAATAACAATTGTAAACAATTCTAAAAATAATTATATTTCCTCATCTAGAGGGATCAATCAATCAATCAATCAATGTTTATTTATATAGCCCTAAATCACAAGTGTCTCAAAGGGCTGTACAAGCCACAACGACATCCTCGGTACAGAGCCCACATACGGGCAAGGAAAACTCACCAGCAAATACATTTTAACAGAATATTCAATAATAGTATGATTCAATAATAGTATGCATTCTTTAAGTATTTTTTTTTTTTGCACAATTACATTTCATAAACACTTAAACTACACTGTAAGATCATCAATAGCATTAATCAAAATAACAGAGGAAATTACCAATGCAATAGATGGTGAAGATTGTGCGGCCGCAGTATTCATGGACTTAACAAAAGCATTTGACACAATTAATCATGATATTTTAATACAAAAATTAGAACGATATGGCATCAGAGGTTTGGTCTTGAACTGGGTAAGAAGCTATCTAACCAACAGGAAGCAATATGTGAAAATGGGTGAAAATATGTCAACACGGTTAGATGTATCCGGTGGTGTCCGCAGGGATCAATATTGGGACCAAGATTGTTTAATCTTTATATAAACGACATTTGTAAAGTTACAAAGGACTTGAAGTTAGTTTTATTTACAGACGATACAACTGCTTTTTGTTCAGGAGAGAACACACAGAAGATAATACAAATAATAACAGAAGAAATGAACAGATTAAAAAGATGGTTTGACAAAAACAGACTATCTTTGAATCTCAGTAAAACTAAAATAATGCTATTTGGTAATAGTAAAAAAAGAGCATCATACACGAATACAAATAGATGGAGTAGACACCGAAAGGGTAAAAGAAACCAGATTTTTGGGAGTATTAATAGATGATCAAATGAACTGGAAATCTCATATACAAAACATACAACATAAAGTGGCAAAAAACATTTCAATAATGAATAAAACAAAACACGTCCTGGGCCAAAAATCACTTCATATTCTCTACTGCTCGCTAGTGTTACCATATCTGAGTTATTGTGCAGAAATATGGGGAAATAACTACAAATGTGCGCAACATTCGCTAACCGTGTTGCAAAAAAGATCAGTTAGAATAATACATAATGTTGGATATAGAGAACATACAAACCCTTTATTTATTAAGTCAAAAATATTAAAGTTTGGTGATTTGGTAAAATTGCAAACAGCTAAAATGATGTACAAAGCAATATATAACCTGCTACCAAAGAATGTACAACAATTCTTCTCAACTAAAGAGGAGAAATATAACCTTAGAGGAAAAAATAATTTAAAACATTTATATGCACGTACAACACTTAAAACTTTTAGCATATCAGTATGTGGAATCAAATTATGGAATGGATTAAGTAAAGAAGTTAAAAATTGTTCTGATATGATCCAGTAAGAGGTTGTTCAAAATAATAGTGCTTACAAAGTACAAAGAAGAAGAATTATGAGAAATACTTCTAACCTTATTAAAAATAAGATATTCTTCATCTCAGTATGTTAATAATGACTGAATTAATTAATTACATATTATAAAACTGTTGTGTATACTAATTCATAGATGTTATTTTATTATATAAAAAGGTCAGTAAATGATTCTATATCATTGTAAACGCTTTGAAGTGGGAAAGGGGTAGGATTAAATAAGCTTTGCTTCTTCCTACTCCTTTTCGGGCATGATGTAAAATGAAATGATATGAAATTGTGTGACGTATTAAGATGTAAGTGTGTTCATGTTCGAAATAAACTAAAGAAAGAAAGAAAGAAAGATGCAGCTTTACAGATGTTATGTGTGCTCTGAACTGCAAGGTACGTATCAAAAACATCAACCTGGGGTAGAGCATTGATAATAGTAAAACATTAGAGCTGTCAAAAATAACGAGTTAACTCAGGCGATTAATCACAAAAATGTTCGCATTAATCATGTATATACTGTATGCAGAGTATTCAATATTTTTTGAGCGCGCATGCTCCTTTATTCTAACCGCGATTGGTTACCTGAATGGTGGCATGGATTGTTGTACGGTCAGTGATCAGGTCAATGCATACGCCGGTGCAAATATGTGTGACTAGTGTGGCACATTTCGTTCCGAAATTAACCCTATTGGTACTTTCGATAAAACTGCAAGTTTTAAGCAAATAATGTTGTGTATTTAAGGACATTTAAATTATAAAAAAAAATGAAAACATTCTGTATGCATTGGGATTCTTTTTTTTTAAATTCATTGACATTTTGAATGCAAGTAATAACTTCTTTAGTAATCATGATTAATCCAAATTCAAAGATGTGATTAATCTGATTTAAAAGTGTATCTTATGGCAGCACTAGTAAAAATGCATTTTTAAAATATTTATTTTTGGGGGGTTTTCATGCTGTATTTCCTGACATAGTGGTCTGATGGAGGTGGGCTTTTTACTAAACTACAGAGAGTCCCATGCATCAATCATCAATCAATCATCATCATATACTTTATTAGTCCCCGAGGGGAAATTCTGATTTTCAGCACAATCCCATTCAAGAGCAGACAAACATTACAGTGCAACAGAACTTCCGGCGCCCCTTAGAAAGGTGGGAAAACTAGGGTTAAGGCATTTATAGTCTCACGAAGGCATTTTACCTAAATATTCAATAATATTAAGTCTTTTCTTAGCATTGTTTTTGAAAATGTAAAGTGCAAATAGGAAACGTCAGCATTACAGTTGCTATGTGTGCTCTAAACTGCAGAGTAGTACTTGGCTGTAAGTCATTAATATTTGTACAAATGCAATGTTAACATGGTTATATTATTATTTTGTACCTCCTTTTGAAAAATCTAATTTCATGCCTCTTACTTAATTTACAAAATTGTCAAATTTGATCAAGTTAAGTCAAAATTTACTGCGCAATTTTGTTTGAAAATAAACATATTTATTTATTTATTTATTTATTTATCTTAACCACCTGAAATTAACTTTAATGAGCTCCAGAAAAAAACAGACACCGTGATGACCAAAGCCATTTAGCCTCCTGATGCCAGACTAGCAGCCCCCTCTTTATTTCCTATTAGCAATAAAAGCCTATATCTGCTCCAGCGTGTACGGGAGGGGCTGACATGTGGCATTAATATGAATTATATGCATCTTAATATGCTTTACTTGGCCCCTGAGGCTGGAGGGAACATGACGTCAGCGAGCAGTAATGGCACCGTGATGCTTATATTATGTGTATTTGGACCTTTATTTTCCCCTTTCTGGGTGCCTTCTGTGAACGGGAGGGGTCAAAGGTGAAGGTCCTGCACAGCTGCACACTGAGGAGTGCCGGAGTTCGGTGGGGGGCCATGGAAGAAAGGAAGCAAGCCTGCAGGCATTGACCATGAATTCATTATTTTGTAAATATGCAGCCGCTACCCAGACAAAAAGCATCAGATTTCAACAACAATCTTTTTTTGCAGGGTATTATTTTTAAGGTTTACAGGGTCATTGTTCAAGAAAGAAATCTATTCATTTTGGATGCTTTATGAGCGAGCCAACATTGTCGCAATTTAGCAGCCAATAGTCAAACTCACTGAAAAGGCATTCTGTTAATCAAGTCAAAGCAGGAACCCTATTGATTTTGAAGGAAACCTGACCCAAGATGGTTGGATAGCTGAGGTCAAAAATCTAAACTATACATGTTTCTTTTCCGTCTTGTAGCCCATCTTTATACGTACTTAATTATGCTATAATTATTTCTGCCAATGCAAGAACCCTATTGGTTTGAAAGAAACCTGACCCAAGATGTCTGAGGTAGCTGATGTCAAATATCTACACAATACATGTTCCTTTTTCAGTCATGTAGCCCATCTTTAAACTTACTGAATCATGCCATATAATTCCTGCTAAAGCAAGAACCCTATTGATTTGGAGAAAAGAAAAACCTGACTCAAGATGGTCGCACGAGCCGAGGTCAAACATTGCCGTATTTTATACTCACTGGAAAGGCATACTGTTATTCAAGTTAAATCAGTCCTTCTCAAATGGTGGGGCACGGTGCGATGCCAGGGGGGGCGCATGTGACCTCGGGGAACATGTTTTTTTTGCCTTACCAGAATATGATGAAGCAAATGCAGCACTTGGCTTCACTGTAACCACAGTGGGAGACGAGGAAAGACCGATGTGTTGTTTCCTTTAATGTTAAAAAGCTTACAAGTGTATGCAGAGGTACAGTTGTAACAATTGTATAGATACATTATAATATTTATAGTAATGGTGAAGAGTGGGAGGGGCGCAAAATATGTTTTTCTTCCTCAGGGGGCATAACGGAAAATATTTGAGAAGCACTGAGTTAAATCAAGAACCCTATTGATTTTGAAGGAAACTTGACCAAAGATGGTTGAGGTAGTTGAGGTTAAATATCTCAACGTGTTCCTCTACTATTTTTTAAAACATTTTTTACCTATCTTTAAACGTAATGAATTATGGTACAATTTTTTCTGCCATAGCAAGATCCCAGAAAGGAACCAGAAATATTAATAACAGAAAGAAACAACCCTTTTGTGCGAATGAGTGTGAATGAGTGTAAATGGGGGAGGGAGGTTTTTTGGGTTGGTGCACTAATTGTAAGTGTATCTTGTGTTTTTTATGTTGATTTAATAAAGAAAAAAAAAAATTGTTTTATTTCTTGTGCGGCCCGGTACCAATCGATCCACGGACCGGTAGCGGGCCGCGGCCCGGTGGTTGGGGACCACTGATCTAAACGGTACATGTTCCTTTTCAGTCTTGTAACCCATCTTTAAACTTACTGAGCTATGCTATATAATTTCTGCCAACGCATAAATCATATTGATTTTGAAAGAAACCTGACTGAAGATGTCTGAGGTAGCTGAGGTTAAATATCTAAACAGTAAATGTTGCTTTTTTAGTCCTGTAACCCATCTTTAAACTTACTGAATTATGCTATGTAATTTCTTCTAAAGCAGGAACCCTATTGATTTAGAAGGAAGCCTGACTCAATATGGTTGCAGGAGCCAAGGTCAAACGTTGTCGTATTTTAGCAGCTAATAGTCAAACTCACTGAGGAGGCATACTGTGTTTCAAGTTAAATCGAGAATCCTATTGATTTTAAAGGAAACCTGACCAAAGATGGTTGAGGTAGTTGAGGTCGAATATCTCACCGTGTTCCTCTACAGTCTTTTACCTATCTTTAAAGGCCTACTGAAACCCACTACTACCGACCACGCAGTCTGATAGTTTATATATCAATGATGAAATCTTAACATTGCAACACATGCCAATACGGCCGGGTTAACTTAAAAGTGCAATTTTAAATTTCCCGGGAAATATCCGGCTGAAAACGTCTCGGCACGATGACGTTTGCGCGTGACGTCACGGATTGTAGCAGACATTTTGGAACAGCACGGTGGCCAGCTTAAGTCGTCTGTTTTCATCGCAAAATTCCACAGTATTCTGGACATCTGTGTTGGTGAATCTTTTGCAATTTGTTTAATGAACAATGAAGACGGCAAAGAAGAAAGCTTTAGGTGAGATCGGTGTATTAGCGGCTGGCTACAGAAACACAACGCCGTCCTCCGCCGCGCCGCTGTCCTCACCGGTGTCTGGGTTGACTTCCTCCGTCTCCGGGACGCCGACCGCACCGATGATCGTGGTGAAGTCCTCCGTCGCGCCGTCGATCACTGGAACGCAGGTGAGCACGGGTGGTGATGAGCAGATGAGGGCTGGCGTAGGTGGAGAGCTAATGTTTTTAGCATAGCTCTGTCGAGGTCCCGTAGCTAAGTTAGCTTCAATGGCATCGTTAGCAACAGCATTGCTAGGCTTCGCCAGGCTGGACAGCATTAACCGTGTGGTTACAGGTCCAGGGTTTAGTTCAGTGTCTCCTGATAGAAGAAGTAATAGTAGTATTGTTGATCTTCTGTCTATCCTTCCAGTCAGGGGCATGTTTCTTCTGTTTCTATCCGCAGTTAAGCACCATGCTATCACATTAGCTCCGAAGCTAAAGTGTTTCACCGATGTATTGTCGTGGAGATAAAAGTCACTGTGAATGTCCATCTCACGTTCTCGACTCTCATTTTCAAGAGGATATACTATCCGAGGTGGTTTAAAATGCAAATCCGTGATTCACAATAGAAAAATGAGAAAGTGTGGAATCCAATGAGCCCTTGTACCTATGTTACGGTCAGAGCGAAAAAAGATACATTTTGGCGTCCTGCACTGCACTCTAATCCTACACTCTCACTTTCCTCATCCACGAATC
This sequence comes from Entelurus aequoreus, assembly GCF_033978785.1. Classification (NCBI taxonomy): domain Eukaryota; kingdom Metazoa; phylum Chordata; class Actinopteri; order Syngnathiformes; family Syngnathidae; genus Entelurus; species Entelurus aequoreus. Next base: position 29,304,927 of record NC_084732.1, read on the forward strand.
TTTCATTCTCGCTCAAATTAATGGGGTAATCGTCGCTTTCTCGGTCCGAATCACTCTCGCTGCTGGTGGCCATGATTGTAAACAATGTGCAGATGTGAGGCTCTCCACAACCTGTGACGTCACGCGACTTCCTGTACAGGCAAGGCTTTTTTATCAGCGACCAAAAGTTGCAAACTTTATCATCGATGTTCTCTACTAAATCCTTTCAGCAAAAATATGGCAATATTGCGAAATGATCAAGTATGACACATAGAACGGACCTGCTATCCCCGTTTAAATAAGAACATTTCATTTCAGTAGGCCTTTAAACTTAATTAATTATGCTACTGTTATTTCTGCCAAAGCAAGAATCCTATTAATTTTGAAGGAAACATGACCCAAGATAGTTGCGGTAGCTGAGGTCAAATATCTAAACATTTCCTTTTTAGTCTTGTAATCCATCTTTAAAAATTTACTGAAAAATCCTATAACTATTTCGGCCAATGCAAGAACTCTATTGATTTGAAAGGAAACCTGACCCAAAATGGTTGTACGCGTCGAGGCCAAGCACTGTCGTATTTTTAGCAGCCAATAGTCAAACTCAATATTGTTATTCAAATTAAAGCAAGAACCCTGTTGATTTTAAAGGACACTTGACCCAAAATGGCTGAGACAACTGCAGTCTAAAAGTACATGATTATTTTCAATCTTGTAACCCATCTTTAAAATTACTTAATTGTGCTATAATTATTTATACTAAAGCAAGAATCCTCCTCATTTGTTTTTCAATAAAAGGTATGTATTTACACAGTTTGCAGGGCATTTTTTTTTGGTAGTTTTTCTGAATAAAAAGATGAAAACTCTCCCAAAATTTGAGACACGTGTTTGTTTTATTACAAAGTAACAATTTGTTGAATGAATATAAATGAAAATATAAATAATAACAAAATATTTAATGAAATGGAATTTTTTTTTTTTTTTGCTGGCATTTGTGTTGACACGACACCAGTGAACGTATGATTGTTTGTTTTCTTGACATGTTCAAACGTCATTAAAATATCAGAGCAAGAAACCTATTCATTTTGAACGGTATTCAGCACTGCCAGCTGCGGCCAAAATGTGAGGAATGACCCCAAAATGTCACATTTCAGTTTCCTACCGGCTCTATTGATTTTGCATAAAACCAACACAAGATCCCTAAGAGACCCTAGGGTCAAATATGGAAGCAGTGACCCGGTTAGTAGTAGTAGTGATACAGTATTCTGTAAAGGCAAGTATGCTATTCATTTGTATAGTGTCTAGCACAAGCTGGCCACGCCCAAAACAAAAGGACTTGAGTTAATGCAAGAACCCTATTGATTTTGAATGGTAGCAGATATTAACTGATATTAACTGAGGTCCAAACAGACAACAAACATTCCGGCCCCTTCTACACTAAGCTGGCTAAAGTTATACCGGGTATATCCCATGTAACCTTATCCTTGTCCACACACACACACACACAAGACCCCCACCCCTTCCGACCTCCGGCGCAACGCGACCTAGTTCGCATGCGCGAAAAAATATGTGCATACATACATACATACATGAATCAAAGTAAACAATGTGATGAAGAACATTTTACAACAACCAACAACAGGACACTGTGCTTGAAGGCTGAAATTGTCCGTCGTACTTGATTTCATGGCTTCATAATAGTTATGGAGTACAAAACTAAGACGTTAAGTAATCGCTCGACATACATCGCGGAGAGTAACTGATAGTCTGCTTTGCCAGTCCAAATGCATTCGCTATTTTTCGCAGTCTTCCCTCGTCCACGGGAGCCCGCATTCTCGTTGTCTCCCCTTCGACAAATGGACAAACTTTTTCACTCCCTTCGACAAATGGACAAAGTTTTTCGCTAAGTAGTATCACAGCTGGACATTCGAAAGTTCTCTTGCCGTTCTTCTGACACAACACACTCGCTGACAAACATTACAAAAAAAAATAAAGAAACCTATTGATCTTTTTTTTGTTCATAAAAAAACAGCTGACTCCAGTGTTTTGAAGAAGCTTTCGCCATGTGTCAGTGGTAGCTGAGTTCAATAATTGTATTCACCTTTTTTCAATGTTGCAATTGTTATTCCTGACATTCCATAGACAGATACCTGCTCAGTGGCCGTGTGGTTAGAGTGTCCGCCCTGAGATCGGTAGGTCATGAGTTCAAACCCCAGCCGAGTCATACCAAAGACTATAAAAATGGGACCCATTACCTCCCACTCAGCATCAAAGGTTGGAATTGGGGGTTAAATCACCAAAAATTATTCCCGGGCGCGGCCACTGCTGCTGCTCACTGCTCCCCTCACCTCCCAGGGGGTGAACAAGGGGATGGGTCAAATACTGAGGACACATTTCACCAAACCTAGTGTGCGTGTGACAATTATTGGTACTTTAACTTTAATTTTCCACGCAGTCTTCCTCAGACTTTCACTAACCGAGTCAAAACGAGAAACCTAGTGGTTTTATTCCAGGGTGGACTCTTTTGGGCCTCATCTGGCCATATATGTGGAACTTGTGTCTCCATATTGGTGGCAAAAAGCCATCAAGAGAGCTGAACCCATGAATATAAAAAAAAAATCATGTGGGAGCATGTCTACACGAGTCGAGACTTTCCAGTACGATTGAACAATGATTGTTTCCGCAGCTGCTCGGACGCTCTTCTTCATACTTTCCATACTTCACAGACTGCATGTCAGAGGGGACCTGAAGCGGCAGCAGTATCACGTCTTGCTGCTACTTTGAAAGGTCACCATGGAGACGCCGTGTCTCTAATCGCTTGTAATAATCAAGACTCCCAATCAGTGAGGTGCCCACACGTTGACCAATGGCCTTGCTTTCTTCCTGTTTGTTTGTGAGTTTGTAGCTGCAGCCTAAATACTGTACTGTACTGTACTGTACTGTACTGTACTGTACGTGGCGTGCAAATGCCTACAGAGAGCATGTCTTAGCTAAACAGCCTGCAGGAAGTGTTCCTTCATGTGCTAATTAGCCGTTAATAACGCATACGTATTGGCATATCAGGCTCTGTGTGAAGAATAAAGAAGTGTGCAGTGACAGCGTGTTTGGTGTCAGTCTATGTGACGACGATGATGATGAAGGTTGCAATCACTGACAATCATGAGGGAGTTGAAAGGCGCAGTCAAGCTAATTTGTTTGCTGGGTAATTGAGGAGCAACATGCTGATTAGCTAGCCTGGGAAAAAAAGAATGATGTGATTCTCACATGTTTACTTCATATCTGCTGGAAATAATGGACGTGTTTTTAAAACGGCAGTATGTAAGGGTTTGACTTTAAAGCAACTGCTTAGAAAATGAGAACAGTGGGCCCCATTCAGCAATAAGTTCCTAACTTTTCCTCTTATCTTTCTTCCTAAGTGATTTCCTAAGAGGAGTCCATTCAAATTCAAGACGTGTTCTTAAACGCCCAAATTGTTCCCACCTGCTGTTCTTAAGTTGCTGAATGCCAAATGGTTATCGTGTGCGTGTCTATCATAATTTGCATATAAACACGCCGTTATTTCCCCAACATGCATATGTAAACACCCTTAATTACGTAATTTGCATAGGTAAACGCCCTTAATTCCCCATATAAGAGCACAATTCCGGCGGAAAAGCCGAACAACAGACATACGGAGAAAACACAAATCAGATTACAGAAGATAAATTTGTATTATCCCGCGGGGAAAATACATAATGTCAAAACGTAAGTTTAAGAAAGGGGGGGACTGCTGAGGTAGCCTAAAGCGTTCAAATAAATATTCGTCATTTCGGGCAAAAAGGTCGACATGATGGTGAAATATGTGCTCTCTCCCCAGGGCACGATCTGCGGCATCTTGCAGCGTGCGTGCCTGTGCGTGCACGTGTGCACGCACATGGTATTTTGAAATGTCTATATATTGCTCATTTTGCTATATGTCTGTCTGTCTATCTTATCTATATCTATGTATCTATCTATCTATAATTGTGTACATTAGAAGATAAATAATGTACACAAATATAGATAGATAGATAGATAGATAGATAGATAGATAGATAGATAGATAGATATTCATATATATATATATATATATATATATATATATATATATATATATATATATATATATATATATATATATATATATATATATATATATATATATATATATATAAATTTAACATTAGACAATAGAAGTAAGGGAACTTGTCACACTTAAGAACAAATAGGCCACACAAATCTACGAGTGCTTTGGAGCACTCGTAGATTTTGCTCTTACCTACGAACAAATCCCAGCTAAGAAAACATTGGTGAATACAAAAATCTCCTTAAAAACTACGTAAGTGGGCCAAAGAACAAAATGTGTTCTTAAGAACGGTTGCTGAATGGGGCCCAGTGCCTCTGCCCTTGCCATGGTAACCCTTATAAGACTCTTAAAGGAGTTGTTAATGTTGGCAGACCAGCCAGGACACAAATGTATGTTATGTTTGCCATGGGGCAAGATAACTTTTCTTACTGTTACTTTGAAGTGTTTTTTTTCTGCAGGTTGTTACTTTATAATTATGGAGATGAAAGCAGTACATTAGGTCAGTAAGTGAACTATAATACATGATAAATGGGTTATACTTGTATAGCTCTTTTCTACCTTCAAGGTACTCAAAGCTTTGACAGTATTTCCACATTCACCCATTCACACACACATTCACACACTGATGGCGGGAGCTGCCATGCAAGGCGCTAACCAGCACCCATCAGGAGCAATGGTGTCTTGCCCAAGGACACAACGGACGTGACTAGGATGATAGAAGGTGGGGATTGAACCTCAGTAACCAGCAACCCTCCGATTGCTGGCAGGGCCACTCTACCAACTTCGCCACACCGTCCCTAGTGTTGGTGGACCATCCAAGACACTCTTTTTTTGTTATAATCGCCATGGAGCAAGATGACTTTTCTTACTGTTACTTTAAAATGTTTTTTTACGTATCAGGTTGTTACTGTATATGGTGATGCAAAGCAGTAAATTAAGTCAGTATGTGAATTTTAAGGGTCTTTAATGTTGGTGGACCAGCCAGGGCACAGTTTTAGATGTTCGCCGTAGAGCAATATAAATGTTCTTACGGTTACTTTAAAATGTTTTTTTTTCATTTTCAGGTTGTTACTGTATATGGTGATGCAAAGCAGTAAATGAAGTTCATTATGTGAATTTTAAGGGTCTTAAATGTTGGTGGACCAGCCAGTACACCTCTCATGTTGTGTTAACCATGGAGGAAGATGCATTTTCATACTATTACTCTAACATGCATTTTACTATTTGCAGGCTGGTACTGTATATGGAGGAAAAAAGCAGTAAATTAAGTCAGTATGTTAACTATAAGGGTCTTTGGTGTTGGTGGACCATCCAAGACACTCTTTTTTGTTAAAATCTCCATGGAGCAAGATAACTTTTCTTACTGTTACTTTAAAAAGTTTTTTTTAACGTATCAGGTTGTTACTGTATATGGTAATGCAAAGCAGTAAATTAAGTCAGTATGTGAATTTTAAGGGTCTTTAATGTTGGTGGACCAGCCAGGACACCGTTTTATATGTTTGCCGTAGATCAGGGGTGTCAAACTCAAATACGGAGTGGACCCAAAATTTTAAACTGAACAAAGCCTCAGGCCAAGGTTGAACAAATTAACCTTTTAATAGGGACCCAAACAAGTTTTGCATTGAATATTGAACAAGCAAGGCTTATATAACTTTATAGTGACATGCAAAATCGAGTTTCAAATAATAATAATAATAATTAAAAAATATCAATGGCATATCAAATACAATTTAAATAAAAATTGAATGCCTCTTTTCTATTTGCAGCCTTCTGAGGTAAATATCAACATTAACTTTTTCCACAGGCTAATAAATTTGAAAATAAAATAACAATGAATAAACCAACCATTCAGGACTTTAAACTGCTCAGTTTGCAACACACTGATCTAATCTGATGTGCCCAAGGCAGATACCTGCCATCTTTTCTTGGATGCTAGTTCATTAATGTCGGGGCTCAGGCTTTGAGCTGAGGCAACCTTCATTATCGAACGAAGGTGTTCATCAGTCATTATATCTCGTAGTCCACCCGGACCACAGTCTTGGGGGCGTGCCTTAAAGGCACTACCTTTAACGTCCTCGACGAGAAGTTTGTCACACCGTGGTGAGGGAAGTCCTGTTTTGGGGTTGTCTGGCACATTTCCTGTTTTATTTTGAAAATTCTAATCCTCCTCTCGTTTCAGGCCACTTGCCCTTCCTCCTGTGTCACTGGTCTGATGTCTCTCCTGATTGCCTGATTGTGCCCACCTGTGTCACCCTCCCTCATGTGTATATAGTCCTCGTCTTCCCCTGTCTTGTTGCCAGAGTATATCGTCTCGCTACGTACCTCCAGCCTTGTCCACAGCCTTGTTCACAGCCATCAACCAAGTTTGATAAGTATTGTCTCGCTTTGTTTATTGATTCCTTTGTTCCCTCTGAGAGAGTGATTTTCTTTTGCTAAGTTTTTTTGGTCAAGTCTTTTTGTATCAATTTTCATAGTGCCTTGTCTTCCTTTTTTTTCCCTCCTTCTGGAGCGCTTTTAGTTTTCAGGCTTCTCAAATACTTTATACATACTTTCTGTTTATAGCGTCTCAACTTTTTAGCATGAGAGAATTTCCTTTTTGTAGATCATTATAGATTGTTTTTTTTTTTTGTGTATTCGACTCATAGAACTTTTTGGCTATTGCCTGTTCCTCCTTATGGAGTGATTTTCTGTTTATTGCCTTATGTCCTATGCTAATACCCTATAGGTGCTTGAATATATCTTAGATAGATTTTGTAGCCACTTTCTTTAATCACTCTGTCCTAGAGATAGCAGGGAATTATTTAAATAAAGGTCTGAGTCAATTGTCACTCCTCTGCATCTGAGTCCTCATTTACGCCAAGACTTAACAAAGTTGTCACGTTCGCTTTTCATCCATTCTAACAACGTGCCGGCCCTGTCACAAGATATGTGCGGCTTCTGTACGCACACACACGTGAATGCAACGCAAACCGTAACACAACATAAACACAACAGAACAAATACCCAGAACCCTTTGCAGCATTAACTCTTCCGGGACGCTACAAAATACACCCCCCGCTACCACCAAATCCCCCCCCCCCCCCACACACACACACCTTGTAGCGTCCCGGAAGAGCTGCAAAGGGTTCTGGGTATTTGTTCTGTTGTGTTTATGTTGTGTTACGGTGCAGATGTTCTCCCGAAATGTGTTTGTCATTCTTGTTTGGTGTGGGTTCACAGTGTGGCGCATATTTGTAACAGTGTTAAAGTTGTTTATACGGCTACCCTCAGTGTGACCTGTATGGCTGTTGATCAAGTACACTTTGCATTCACTTGTGTTGGTGCGTGCAGAAGCCGCACATATTATGTGACTGGGCCAGCACTCGTTGGACTGGATGAAAAGCGGACGTGACAATTTTTGGGAGGGGCACTGACATTTGGGAGTCTCCCGGGAGGGTTGGCAAGTATGAGAATTAGCGGTGAATGCGGTGTTACTGCGGCACCGCCGCTGTATATAATCGGCGGGCCAGCTCTAGTGTTAATTTGATATCGCCTCAAGGGCCAAGTGAAATTACACGGCGGGCCAAATTTTTCCCGCGGGCCAGAGTTTGACACCCATGTTGTATATGGTGATGAAAAGCAGTACATTAGGTCAGTATGTGAACTATAAGGGTCTTTAATGTTGGAGACAGTTTGATGTTTTGTTCGCCATGGAGCAAGATAACTTTTCTGACTTATGTTTATTTTTATTTATTTACAGGTTGTTACTGTATGTGGTGATGAAAAGCATGCAGTTTGTGTTAGCCATGGAGGAAAAAACATGTTCATACTATTAAAAATGTCAATACAATGTAAAATGCATTGTACTATTTGTAGGCTGTTACTGTACATGGAAATGAAAAAGAAGTAAATTAAGTCAGTATGACATTTTTAAGTCTTTGACATTGGTGGACCAACCAGGACACGTATCATGGAGTAGGATAACTTCTCCTACAATTAGTATATGTATTTTTTATTTGTATATGGAGAAGAAAATGCAGTAAATTAGGTCAGTATGTGAATTATAAAGGTCTTTAATATAGGTGGACCAGCCAGTACACCTCTCATGTTGTGTTAACCATGGAGAAAGATACATTTTCATACCAATACTTTAAAATGTGTTTTACTATTTGCTGGCCGGTACTGGATATGCAGATGAAAGAGAAGTACATTAAGTCAGTATGTGAATTATAATGGTCTTTAAAATTAGTGAACCAGCCAGGACACCCCTTATAATTTGTTTGCATTGGAGCAGGATACATTTCCGATTACTTTAAAATGCCATGTTTTATTTGTAGGCTGTTTCTGGAGATGGAAATGCAGTAAATGAAGTCAGTATGTGATTTATATCGGTCTTGAACATTGGTGGACAAGCCAGTCTCTCATGTTGTGTTAGCCATTGAGGAAGGTACATTTTCATATCATTATTGTAAAATGCATTTTATTATTTGTAGGCTGTTACTGTATATGGAGATGAAAAGCAGTAAGAGAAGCTACTATGTGATTAAAATGGGTGTTTAAAATTGGTGGACCAGCCAGGACACCCTTCTACGTTATGTTTGCCATGTCACGGCCCGGGTGCATTCCAATGCGCATTCATCTGTACGCTCTGCTGAGCGCACCTCCAAGAGCACACCTGCGCGCGCCACTCCTGCAGAAGCTGTGCCGGTGCACAGCTGCAATCAATCAGCACTCATCACACCTGTCGCTGATGAGCTTCCTGGGCTTCTTAAGCCAGTGCAGACCTGCGTTCTGGGCCAGGACGTAGCTCCCTGTCCTGTACAGTAAGCCAAACATGTTAAGCTCTATGCATTCTTTCTCTCTCTGTGTTTTCCCCCCTGCCGTGTTCATTTTGTCTCGTGTACTCCTTGTCGCCTCCCAGCAGCAGACCTCTGTTCCCGCGTCACAAGCAGTGTTGGGACTAACGCGTTACTAAGTAACGCGTTACTGTAACGCCGTTAGTTTCGGCAGTAACTAGTAATCTAACGAGTTATTTTTTATATGCAGTAACTCAGTTACCGCTACTGCATGACGCATTACTGCATTATTTTACGTTATTTTTATGTAGTATTGGCTAGAAACAGAAGATCTGAGTGTGTTTTATTGGAGCGCTTCGGTGGAAAAGAGGCGTGCTTTCTGTGGGTGGGGGAAAGCACGCCTCCCCGCAGGGGAGACGTTCCTCCAGAGCCGTACTTCTGGGCTAACAACCTTCACTTTACCCGGAAGAGGGTCTTTACAGCTGAGGGTGAATGACGAGACCGGCGGTTTGTTGCAACTTTGTGACTTTATTGGACGCAGCTTCCACCAAGCTAGAACACCTGCACGCACTCACTGTCGCCGCTCCCTCACCTCTCTCGCCCACTCACTCACTGACGTCACTCACCTCACATGTTGTCATATCTTAAAGGGCCACACACACATACGCTACTCTCATAACAACTAACAAGACATCATGGTGAAGCCAGAAGTCGAGTTTTTTTTTAACATGGAGACATTCTCAATACTTTTCTTTTGTCGAGCACAAAGAAAATAACATTTTAGTTAAATGTAAGTTGTGTCTTGGATCAAAGATCCTATCTACTTAGAGTTAAAGTTAAAGTGCCATTATGTTGCAGCTATTTAAAATAGTTTTGTCAATTTTTTCTGGCCTGAAATAAATTGGCCCTTTGAAACATATCTTTGTCTTTGTGTGTTGTATGTAGACCACATTGTTTGTGTGTTGTATGTAGACCACGTTGTTTGTGTGTTGTATGTAGACCACATTGCTTAGCAGAGTTCAGTGATGCAAATGCATGTCAAGTTGATCAACAGATGGTATTATTCTCCAGTGCAATAACAGTACTGAAATGAAGGCTAAAAGTGCATTAATGGGAGCCTTAAAAAAAAGGGGAAAAAAAGAAGTAACTAAATAGTTACTTTTCACAGTAACGCATTACTTTTTGGTGTAAGTAACTGAGTTAGTAACTAAGTTACTTTTGAAATAAAGTAACTAGTAATTGTAACTAATTACTGGTTTTCAGTAACTAACCCAACACTGGTCACGAGCAGTGTGTCTTGTCTCCCCGTATTCCCTATGCTTCCCTGGCTGCCTCTTGGATCTCGACCTCCTGCCTGGACACAGACTTTGACGCCTCGCTACTGCCCCCGACTTCCTGCCTGTCTCACAGACCTCCGAGCTTGTCTTGCCTCCCTTGGACTTCCGCACCTCTCGCTCAACACTTCCGGGTAACACACGCTTCAGTTAATCCCAACACATAGTCACACACACACACACACACACACAAACACACACACCCACACGCACACACATTTTGTATTGATTACCCACTTCATTTTGTATTTATATATATTGTTTATGTATATAAATAAACCTTGAGCTAAAAAACGACGTCCCTGCTGTCTGTGCCGTCTCCTTCCTCCTGTACACATAACATGCCATGGAGCAAGATAACTTTTCTTACTCTTACATAAAAATTTATTTTTTCCCCTTAATATACTATTACTTTATATGGAGATAAAAAGCAGTGAATAAAGTCAGTATACGAATTATACTTCTTCTTTTTTTTACAATGTCAGTGACCACTTTAATATTGTATTGTAAATGAACCTTTCTTGCTATTACTTTAAAATGCATCATTTTATTTGAGCCTTTTACGGTATATGGAAGTGAAAAAGCAATAAATTAAGTCAGGTCTTTCATGTTGGTTGACCAGCCAGGACACCTCTCATGATTTGTTTGCCATGGAGCAAGATACATTTCCTTACTATTACTTTGAAATGTGTTATTTGTAGTTTTAGCCTGTTATTTTATATGAAGATAAAACAGTAGTTAATGAAGACAGTATGTTAAATAAAAAATGGACTAACATCGGAATGAATTAGTTACTAGAGTTTCAACATTCAGGATGCAAGGTTATGTATTAAGTATTAACATTTTACATACAGCATGTAAAAGGCACACATACCGCCCCATTGGTGCATAAATTACAATTTGATCACTGTCCAATGAAAAGCATTTATCTCCAATGTTTGTGGGTTTTTTTTTTTAACACAAAACATACTATTTTTGTTGTTTTTCTAATGAAAAAAAAGGTAAAAGTGCTCCCAAAAATTTGGACGTACACGTTTGTTTTATTGTTTTTATTTTTGCTGAATACAAATAAAAAACATAAATGAGAAAAACAAAAACAAAACATAAATAAATAAGAGGGAAAATAAAATTGTGAAAATTTGCTCGATAAAATTAAAACACAAATAACACCAAGTTTGAGGCCATGATAAAATTCATGGTTTTTGTAATAGTAAGATACCTGGAGATACATGTCTTTTATTTGATTGTGAAAAGTTGCTCAAATTGCATTAAAACAATGAAGTAAAAAAATGCATACAAATAAAATAATGAAAAAAATATGATTTAAAAAAAATGTATTTATCTATTATTATTTTTTATTTAAATAATCCAAACTCAATACAAATACTTTGAGATTCGAATGCAATGGTCATTAGAGAAAATATTACTGTTCGGAGATAGATGCTTTTAGTGCCAATTCGTAAAAGAAGTAACATTTAAAATAAAACATACCGCTAATTTCTGCTCATTTTGGGATGGAAATGCTGATGTCATGATGGCATAAATACCATGTTCATTGGAGGCACTGACCCTTTGCAGAGAAGCAGAAGCCATGCAAGTGTCCTAACACACACACACACATTTGTCACACACCCTTTGGTTTGACACACATAATAATGACAGTGTCAGCTTCAATACATCCTCGTTGTCAGCTGGCACTCAGAGTCAGAGCAAACTACAACATCACTCTCCTCATCAGGAACTTCACGCAGCATCAGCATCTTAGCACCAACAAGGTGACCGATAACATCTCTAACATGACACACACTTAAACGACAACTCCTTCAATGCACACACACAAACACACACAGGGAATGTGATGCTATCTGTGTAGTAAGTGAGCCCTTCCTGCCATGCCTATTAACGCACAATATAAAGCATCCTTTTGTCTCATTGTGAGCCACGCCGGCCGCCTGCTGTCATATATCAAAAAAGGAGGGACTCACCGTGCGGCGACAGGAGCCAGGTGGTGTGAGAGGAGGCTGCAGTGGTGAAGGAATCCCCCTCCTCCTCCTCCTCCTCCTCTTCCCTCGATTCCTCTTCCTACCGGTGTGTAACGTGTGTGTGTAGAGCTGATCCAGCAGATGCAGACTGGAACCACCAATAGAAAGAGGCGAGAGGGTGTGTGAGACACAGCAGAGGAGGGGTCTGATAGCATTACATCATGGGCGAGGGTTCTGCAGGGGGTGGGGGAAAGTGTGTGTCCTTGTGTTTCCAGCACTGTATATTTCCATTTTTTGCAGAGCGATTAAACATGTGCACACCTGCATGCTGTTATTTAGCCGCATCATTTAACGTGTAAATAAGCAGTGAGAACATGGCGGCAAAATGTCCCTTTTTCCAATCCTCTGATGGTTCCACTGCCAGGGTGGACAGGCATTTGCTGACATTTCAGGTGCTAAGAGTGTATCCTAAAGAAGGAACAGCGACGGGTTAAAGACAATGACAGCTCAGGGTCATCCCGAGCAGCGATTCTGCTCCGCCTGTTGACGTTTGACACCGAAGAAGATAGCAGCCGTGCAGAAAACATAGTGATAAGGATGTCTCTTTCGCTCTCACTTCTCCCTCAGCAAAAAATGTTAAATAGCGAGACATTGGCAGGCCTTGAAGGAAGGTCAGAATGTAGATGTAGACATATCAAGTTTTTAAACAGGATTGCAACAGTTTGGAAGAGGGCAGACCTCCACCAAGGCTCAAGTGGATGTAACAGAAAAAAATATTGCTGACTGTACAGCACGTCGCAAGATTAGGATCTGTTACATGCACAAGTATTGGACAAATTAATAAATAAAAGTGATACAGATACAGAGCCAACACTTTAACATTAATGGCATTAATCGAAATAACATAGGAAATTACCACTGTAATATATCAGTGTTTTTCAACCACCGTGCCAGATACAGTCTGGTGTGCCGTGGGAGATTATGTAGTTTCACCTATTTTTTGCAAACCAGTAATTATAATCCGCAAATAATGTGCCGTTGTTGAGTGTCGGTGCTGTCTAGAGCTCGGCAGAGTAACCATGTTATTCTCCTCAATATCAGTAGGTGGAAGCTGGTAGCTAATTGCTTTGTAGATGTCGGGAACATGGTTTGACGTGATCACAATATGCAGACGACAGCGGGAAGCAGTGTGCAGGTAAAAAGGTATCTAATGCTTAAACTAAAAATAAACAAAAGGTGAGTTCCGCTAAGAAAAGGCATTTAAGCTTAGGGAAGGCTATGCAGAAAGAAACTAAAATTGAACTGGCGACAAAGTAAACAAAAACAAATGCTGGACGACAGCAAATACTTACTGTGGAGCAGAGAGCGTCCACAAAGTACATCCGTACATGACATGACAATCAACAATGTCCACACAAAAAAAGATAGCAACAACTGAAATATTCTTGATTGCTAAAACAAAGCAGGTGCGGGAATAGCGCTCAAAGGAAGACATGAAACTGCTACAGGAAAACACCAAAAAACAGGAAAAGCCACCAAAATATTAGCGCAAGACAAGAACTAAAACACTATGCACGGGAGCACAACCAAAAAACTCAAAATAAGTCACAGCGTGGTGTGACAGGTCGTGAGAGTAGACCTACTTTGAGACAAGAGCTATAGTGATGCATGGTTGGTTATGGTTTAAAGTCATATCCAACAATTGCAACTTTTTACTGTCAACTGAGTTTCGTTTTTTTATTATTTCTGCTGGTGGTGCGCCTCCGGGTTTTTTCAATGAAAAAAATGCGCCTTGGTTTAAAAAAGGTTGAAAAACACTGCAATAGATGGTAAACAGTGTGCAGCTGCAGTGTTTATGGACTTAACAAAAGCATTTGGCACAATTAATCATATCTTAATTACATTTTAGTAAAGGAATGGCAACAGAGGGTTGGTCTTAAAACTGGGCAAGAAGCTACAAAATAAAGCATCCTTTTGTAGGCGAACATACATCTACAGTGATAAATATATCTTGCGGCATACCCCAGGGATCAATACTGGGACCAACATTGTTCAATGTCTATATAAATCTGTAAATTTACAAAGGACTTGAGGGGGCCCTATTATGCAAAACCAACTTTTTTAACTTGATGATACCTGCTTATGTGTATTTGGAGTCCTGAAAATTTTAAATTAAACCGTGGAGGCATTGCAGAGATATTTATAAAACAATCTTGCCTTCTCTGCAACTTGCTCCAAACAGTCTGTTAGGAAATTTGTTGAATTCTAACATTTTGTTGAAGAGTGACGTCAGTGATGTCAGTCATATATGGTAGACATTTCCCCAAAATCCTTTCGTGAGTCAGCCTATTTAAATTTATGTAAAACTAGCTATTCTACAACGTCACATAGACGATGAAACCCAATGAAGGAAAATGCTCTGTTCTTTGTTTGCTTTAACCAGTACAAGTCACTACACAAACTTACAGCCTCATCTGAAGTAAGAAAGTGCCTTACTTTTAACTTTTATGATTCGTGGCAATGTACCTTCAACTCGGAAGAAGTCTCTCTTCTTGTGTGCACTTCGAAAAGTCCTGCTTCAGAAACCTGCGCCGGCATAAAGATGGATTTTGCAAGAATGGCGGGCTCGGTGACTACTATTTATGGCAATTGAGGAGACATTGATTCGATAAGTAGTAACAGTAAGTTAGAAATGTGTGAATGATGTTAGCAATGTTAGCGCATGTTGTTGTGTAGCTAGCTTAGCCTTCTACTATAAGAAAAAAGCGTCACCTTCTTCTTGCAAAATAAAGAATGATTTTCCTAAAAACTACTTTTAGTTGGCTCAGTGTGTACTGTGTTTGGCAATGGACAAGTAAGTTATATAATCCATTATTACGTTCCCGATGTAGCTCGTAGCTTAGTTTATAGCCTCGAGCCTGCATTGTTTACAACTCAAAGAGGCTTTGCAGCGCAGTTATTTACATAATATAGAATAGTAAAGCAGACTCGGTAGAAGTTTTAATCTTAACCAGTTTACAGTTCCAATCTGTACATTAGTCGGGCTTCCCTCAACTCTTTCGTCCGCCAGCATCGCCTCCTTTCTTAGCGCCGACAATAAAACACGGTGAGCCTCTGATCTCGCTACATCATCTGGGATGTTGTGTTGTGGTGAACGTCACTCAAAACAGATGGCTCGTGGTGGTTACCAATGTCCATAGTGCAAAACAAAAGCAAGAAAGCTAAGAAACTAGAAAACATTTCTGCCAGGCGGTAGCAAATGCGCACTGAGCGTGTGAGGGCTTGGTGAGGAGAGGTTCATTTGTATATAAACAAACCGTTTTAAAAAGGTGCAACAAATCTTCTCATTTGCGTTTTTAAATGTAGAAAAAAAAAACATGATATGACCCCTTTAAAGTTAGTACTATTTGCAGACGACACAACTGTGTTTATCTCAGGGGAAAACACACAGAAGCTAATACGAATAATAACAGAAGAAATTAACAAATTAAAGAGCTGGTTTGACAAAAAACAAAAAATCTTTGAATCTCAGTAAAACTAAAATAATGTTATCCAGTAAAAGTAGAAGAGAAAGTCAAACACAAATACAAATACACAGAGTAGACACAGTTAAAGAAACCACACTTTTTGGTGTAATAATTGATGATAAAGTGAACTGGAAATCTCAGGTAAAATATACAACATAAGGTGGAAAACAAAATACATATAAATTATGAATAAAGCAAATTATGTTTTGGGCCAAAAATCACTCCATTTTCTCTACTGTTCACAAGTGTTACCATATCTGAGTTATTGTGTAGAAATATGGATACATAACTATAAAAGTACACTTCCTTCACTAACCGTGTTACAAAAGAGGTCAGTTCGAGTAATACATAATGTTGGATATAGAGAACACTCAAACCCTTTAGAGAACACTCAAACCCTTTACTTGTTGAATCATTAATATTGAAATTCAATGATTTGGTGTATTTGAAAATAAAACGATGAACAGAGCTAACTATCACCTGCTACTCAAGAATGTAGAACAATTCTTCTCAACAAAAATTAGAAAAATAATCTTAGGGAAAAATGCAACGTAAAACATTTGTATGCACGTACAACACTTAAAACCTGAGTTTAGTATATTAGTATGGGATTTCTATCTGTGTTGGCCCTGTGATGAGATTTCTATCCGTGTTGGCCCTGTGATGACTTGTCCAGGGTGTACCCCGCCTTCCGCCCGAATGCAGCTGAGATAGGCTCCAGCACCCCCCGCGACCCCAAAAGGGACAAGCGGTAGAAAATGGATGGATGGATGGAATTAAATTATGGAATAAGCCAAACAATATACTAGTATGATCAAGTTCAAGAAAGTTTGAAACTCAATGTGTTTACAAAATACAAGAAAGAAGAATCCGTAGAAACACCTTGAACCTCATTGATAAATGAGACAATGTACCATATTGTAACTGTATATGGAACCCAGTGTTAAAATGAGGGGTTTTAATCACAGTGGTATCAACATTTATAATCACATTTCAACATTGGGTTACACTATATGGATCCTTAAAGTAAACTATTTCCATAACCAAACCATAAGCACAACCTAAAAAACATATACACTGTATATATTGGGGCCTTTTTTACACTTGTATGTTTCTTAAGAATCTCTTCATCATTCACCAATACATTCATTTTCTATGTTTTATTTTTAAACTTGTATAACAATGGAGAATGTGTTTTTTTTTAATGAGATACTGTACATGGGGTAGCTATATTTCGTTATTTGACATTAACATCAAACAGAGTATTTTATTATTTTTAACATTTAACAACAGATGCAAATCTATTTCTTTATTTGACATAAAAGTAAGTTAGGTAAGTAAAGTAGTAACTTTTTTATTAATAGTGGTAAACTTCTTTTTTACACTTGATTGACAATTAAGAATGTTCAAAATGCGATACAAAATGCGGATCTGTTTTATCATCTAACATGAAAATAAGTTAAGTCAGTTAAGTGTTAAGTTTTTGTATTAACACAGTGTTTAACTTCTTTTTACACTTGTACGGCAGTCAAAAATGCTAATCAAAACACTGCTTGTACAGTTAATAGTTTGACATTGTAACTATTGCAACTCTACTTCCTGTATGGTAGTTAGAAAGTCAAAGCAATAGTATACAAATAGGAATATGCTGACAAAAGCACCACCAAAAGCTATTTTATAAAAGAAGTGAATTGTTGAACTCACATACCCTCCTCAACTAATGACTCTTGCTGTCATTTTTATGTATAGATGTATATTTTGGCGGCGGAATAAAGAATGTCTTTAAGAAGTGCTGACTAGGCATGCTTCATCCATCATCTTTCAAATACAAAGTGATTTGTTCCCCCGTGTGCGTGTATGCAAAGGTAACATCTGGAAGGTAAAGACTTTGATCAGTGCGTTAAAGATTGTCCTCTATATTCTTCACTTCCTTTTCCTGCTTCCATTCGATCGAATGGTTTGCATTTTCTGGCCTAAACAAATCGAATGTGTGTTAATGGAAATTAATAATTCAGGCTTTCCCTAGTCTATCATTCCTGACAGGTGCCTATTTATTGTGGTGGCAGAAATGTCTATATGCAGCAGTTTCTAGCCAGATGGATGTAGGGGCGCATGGTGCAATATGGCGAACTCAAAAACATATCATGTCGTCCTAGTTTGGGGTAGCGCCCTTGCATGTGTGCACATATGATAGCATCCAAATCCTGAAATCCAAACATAAACACCACATTGTGGCTGTTTATCTTCTGGGTTTTTTTCAGGTTGCAGTGAAGCTGCGTCAAAACAAAACCGTGCTGGGAAGGCGTCACTTTTCAACAAGACTTGCTGGGTAATTAGGAGCAAAGCGGTTAAGGACGGCCAAGTGTATTTTGTCACTAATGCTTTGGGACGTTAAAGGAGACATTTCCAAGAACTGTGGAGATGTCGTAGTCTCGGATGATAGCCAAGAGATGAGATCATAGAGATGGAAGGAAATGCAGACGGACAACAGCTGGAAGAAAATAACAGTGGAGGTGATTGAACTTTGTAGAACAACATTTTAAAAATGGAATAACAAGCAAGCAGACCTCTGCCAAGGCAAAGTATGATGCGAGCAGCCATTTCTGCAATTATCAGCATGCTCTCTGACAAGAACGGGGCACTCGAAGGTAATGAATGACAGCTAACTGATATAATTTTTTACATATGGGCACTTAAGGGTAATGTATGACAGCTAAATACTGGTAGAAAAAAAATGACAAAAGAACAGAAAAAAACTTGAATAAACACATTTGTTTTTATATAAATAATAAATAAACTTAACTTTTTAAATCTAGTAATACAAAATAAAAAATAACTTGAAATAATACCACAACCTATTATATATTATAAATAGTTGTATTATTATTGAGATTATTGAATGTATATGTATAAATTAATACAAGGGCAGCACGGTGAAACAGGGGATAGTGCATGTGCCTCACCATACGAAGGTCCTGGGTTCGATCCCTGGGCTCGAGTTCTTTCTGTGTGGAGTTTGCATGTTCTCCCCGTGACTGCGTGGGTTCCCTCCGGGTACTCAGGCTTCCTCTCACCTCCAAAGACATGCACCTGGGGATAGGTTGATTGGCAACACTAAATTGGCCCTAGTGTGTGAATGCGAGTGTGAATGTTGTCTATCTATCTGTGTTGGCCCTACGATGAGGTGGCGACTTGTCCAGGGTGTACGCCACCTTCCGCCCGAAGGCAGCTGAGATGGCTACAGCACCCCCCGCGACCATGAAAGGGACAAGCGGTACAAAATGGATGAATGGATGGATAATAATACAATATAATAAAATAAATGAACATTTGCAAAAATAAATGGAATTACGTATAATAATTAATTATAAATAACTTAACTTTTCTTAAAAACAATAATACATAAACAAATTATATGACTTAATGCAATATAATAAAATAAATTATTGAAAAATAGAAAAAGTTACTTATTTATGTATTTCATTACTATACTAATATATTAAAAATGAAAAATAATCTAAATCTGAGTACATCGTAGTTGTTGACTGTGACTGATAAATATTTTTTAAAATCCTGTGATGAATGAATACATGTATAAAACTACTTAAACAATTTTATCCAACAACAAATACTACTGAAGAGATTTCAGAACCTTTAACATTTATTACAAACCTATCATTTCAAACCCCAGATAAAATTAAAATAGCAAAAGTCGTAACAATGTAAAACACTGGTGACAAACACCAGTTTACAAACTACAGACCTGTTTTTCTACTTTCACAATTTTCTAAAATTAACAACAGACTGGACAACTTCATAAATAAAAATAAAACACTCACAGACAACCAATAGGGATACAGAGCCAACATCTCAACATCAATGGCATTAATCGAAATAACGGAAGAAATTACCAGTTCAATAGATAGGGTTACCTAACTCTAACCCTAACCCTAACCCAAAAAAGGTGCTGCTGCTGTGTTTATGGATTTAACAAAAGCATTTGACACAATCAATCATAATATCTTAATAAACAAATTAGGAAGATATGGAATCAGAGGGTTTGTCTTGAACTGGGTAAGACGCTACTTAACCAACAGGAAGCGATACGTGAAGATAGACGAACACACTTCTGCAGAGCTGAAAATATTTAGTGCCATACCTCAAGTAGCAAAAAAAACGTCAATACTGAATAAAGCCAAATATGTTCCAAAAATCACTTCATATTCTTTACTTGTCGCTAGTGTTACCATATCTGAGTTATTGTGTAGAAATATGGGGAAACAACTGCAAATGTGCGCTTCATTCACTAAGTGAGTTACAAAAAATATCAATTAGAACAGTGGTTCTCAAACTTTTTTTTGTCACCCCCCACTTTGGACAAGGGGGAGTTTTCAAGCCCCACCTGCCCCCATCGCCCCAACAGAACGCTAATGCCAAGCTTAACATTTTCAAATTTATTGAACATCAAGTAACATCAAGTTGTATACATTCAAACTCAATAACATAAAATAACATCAAGTTCAATAATAAATAAAATAACTGTGCAGCTGTGTTATAACTTGCATCAAGTTCAATAATAAATAAAATAACTGTGCAGCTGTGGTATAACTTGCATCAAGTTCAATAATAAAATCAAATAACTTGCATCAAGTTCAATAATAAATAAAACAAAAGTGTTATAACTTGCATCAAGTTCAATAATAAATAAAAAAAAGTGTTATAACTTGCATCAAGTTCAATAATAAATCAAAAAAATTGTTATAACTTGCATCAAGTTCAATAATAAATCAAATAGAAGTGTAATAACTTGCATCAAGTTCAATAATAAATCAAATAAAAGTGTTATAACTTGCATCAAGTTCAATAATAAATCAAATAACTTTCATCAAGTTCAATAATAAATAAAATAAAAGTGCCACTTTGCAAAAAAAAAAGGAGGAGCTATGCATTTTGGCAAGACAGGGCAAGTGAACATGAGTTTTACACTACTCCAGCATTAGTGGCTGCAATGAGCCTGTTTTGCACTGCACAGCTTTTCAAATCGGGGTTGCAGGCTTGACACTGCCACTGTTAAAACCTCATGTTAGGGGCTGAGCTGCCTTGACGCGAGTGCTTCCCGGTGAATGACACAGTGTGTCCAATGCGCATTTGGCGCAACCCTCTTTATTAGAGCCTGCAGCCCGTTTCTTTACCTGCCATGGTCTGTGCGCCATCAGAGCAAAAGCCCACACAGTTTTCCCATTTAAGGTTGTGTTCTTTGAGGAAACTGTCCATTATCTCGAACAGCTCATCAGCAGTGGCTCTATTTTTTATGTATTTGCAAAACAGCAAATCCTCGCACAGTGACTCGTCATTCACAAAGCTTCACCTTAGCCCCGCCCCCATTAGTTACTGTTGCTATGTCTGTAAAACTTTCGCTCCTACCTAGTAATTTAAAGCCTACAGGAAAAATAAGTAATTTATATTTATTTATATAGCGGATTTCACAGACAGAATCATAAAGTGATTTACAGTGTGTATAGAAAATGAAAGCATAGTAAAAAAAAAAATCTAAGAATATAATTTAAAAAAAAAAAAAAGTAAAGTGAAATGTCCTCCCGTTCCTCGCGCCCCACCTGTCATGTCTCTATTCCCCACCAGTGGGGCGCGCCCCACACTTTGAGAAACGCTGAATTAGAATAATACATAATGGATATAGAGAACATACGAACCCCTTATTTATTGAATCACAAATATTGAAATTCGACGATTTGGCGCATTTGCAAACAGCTAAAATTATGTACAAAGCAAACTATAACCTGCTACCCAAGAATTTACAACAATTCTTCTCAACAAAAGAAGATAAATACAACTTTAAAGGAAAATGTAATTTAAAACATTTGTATGCGCGTACAACATTTAAAATGTTTAACATATTCGTATGTGGAATTCAATTATGGAATTGATTAAGCAAAGAAATCAAACAAAGCACCAATATGATACTGTTTAAGAGACTGTTCAAACTACAAGTGTTCACAAAGTACAAAGAAAAACAATTATGATGAACATCTTGAACCTTTGTGGACTTGGAGAAGGCATTCGACCGTGTCCCTCGGGAAGTCCTGTGGGGAGTGCTCAGAGAGTATGGGGTATCGGACTGTCTGATTGTGGCGGTCCGCTCCCTGTACGATCAGTGTCAGAGTTTGGTCCGCATTGCCGGCAGTAAGTCGGACACGTTTCCAGTGAGGGTTGGACTCCGCCAAGGCTGCCCTTTGTCACAGATTCTGTTCATAACTTTTATGGACAGAATTTCTAGGCGCAGTCAGGGCGTTTAGGGGATCCGGTTTGGTGGCTGCAGGATTAGGTCTCTGCTTTTTGCAGATGATGTGGTCCTGATGGCTCCATCTGGCCAGGATCTTCAGCTCACACTGGATCGGTTCGCAGCCGAGTGTGAAGCGACTGGGATGAGAATCAGCACCTCCAAGTCAGAGTCCATGGTTCTCGCCCGTAAAAGGGTGGAGTGCCATCTCCGGGTTGGGGAGGAGACCCTGCCCCAAGTGGAGGAATTCAAGTACCTGGGAGTCTTGTTCACGAGTGAGGGGAGAGTGGATCGTGAGATCGACAGGCGGATCGGTGCGGCGTCTTCAGTAATGCGGACGCTGTATCGATCCATTGTGGTGAAGAAGGAGCTGAGCCGGAAGGCAAAGTTCTCAATTTACCGGTCGATCTATGTTCCCATCTTCACCTATGGTCATGAGCTTTGGGTTATGACCGAAAGGACAAGATCACGGGTACAAGCGACCGAAATGAGTTTCTTCCGCCGGGTGGCGGGTCTCTCTCTTAGAGATAGGGTGAGAAGCTCTGCCATCCGGGGGGAGCTCAAAGTAAAGCCGCTGCTCCTCCACATCGAGAGGAGCCAGATGAGGTGGTTCGGACATCTGGTCAGGATGTCACCCGAACGCCTCCCTAGGGAGGTGTTTAGGGCACGTCCGACCGGTAGGATGCTACGGGGAAGACCCAGGACACGTTGGAAAGAATATGTCTCCCGGCTGGCCTGGGAACGCCTCGGGATCCCCCGGGAAGAGTTGGACGAAGTGGTTGGGGAGAGGGAAGTCTGGGCTTCCCTGCTTAAGCTGCTGCCCCCGCGACCCGACCTCGGATAAGCGGAAAAAGATGGATCTTGAACCTTTTTTTATTTTTTTTGAGATAATGATTATTTAGGTATTTAATATTTGTTTACTTATACTATGGTATATTATTTATTTATTATTTATTTATTCATTGTTCTGTTACAAACAGAGAACAAGGAAATGGGATAAAATTGCTATGGTATGAAAAGGGGTAGGATTAAATAAGCTCTGCTTCTTCCTACTCCTTTTCAGACGTGCTGTAATGAAACAACTGAAAATATGTGATCCATTACATTGTATCGTATGCATGTTCGAAATAAACAAACTGAAACTGAACCTAATAGAGAGTACTGTATTACAAAAGCAAAAAAAAAGAAGCCATTTCATCATCTATTGTAGAGCATAAATTGCACTGCAGGTTTAATTCAATCCTTGTGAATAATTTCTCACAAGTGTAGCTCCAGACTTTTAATTAATACATTTAATATAACCAAAATAAATTGAATGACCCGGGTATAAAATACTCTCAAGTCCTCGAGCTGCATTCCTTAACATTGTGTCCTTCAATTTAAGACATCGCCTAACCAGCTGTATTAATAGTTTGATTCAATTTGCTTAACAAAATGTACATGTATATATACACACACACACACACACACACACACACACACACACACACACACACACACACACACACACACACATATATATATATATATATATATATATATATATATATATATATATATATATATATATATATATATATATATATATATATATATATATATATATATATATATATATATACTGTATATGTCTGTATGTGTGTGTGTGTGTGTGTGTGTGCGTTCGCGTGTGTGTGTCTTCATGCATAAAGGTGTCCCCTGGTGTCTGCAGCGATGTCTGTCAGCCCATCCAGGCCCCACCCTTCGTCTCTCTTTCACCACCATGCCTACACTGTTCCCTGTTGCCTTGGCAACCTTACGGCCAGTCAGGCCTCTCTCGCTGTCTTTGGGGACACAACGGCGACTTCTGTGCTTGCCTCCAAGCAGCTGGAGGATACGCCCGGGGTTATCAAGAGAAAAAGGCCCATGTGCTTGTTTTTTTTTTTTTTAACCACCTACACTTCCCCAGAGAGACCATTAGCAGCATAAAGCACAAAATAAGTCAATGAAGATGTTTTGTTTGCTAATGTGTTAAAAAGACAAGACTGCTTACTCTTTGTTTGTTTTTCAACACAGTTTCAAATAGCTTGTCCAAACCTTCTGGCATGTCTGGTTTGCAAAGCCTTTAAATGCATAATAATTATATATTTGACTATTCTACAGTATGTTTAAAGAAGAAATGTATGAATTCAAAAAGAATGAAAGTAATAAGACAAACAAAAGTATTGAGCCGTTTTTTTTATCCTTCTGGCCTACTGTACTTCAAGCTGGTGCTTAGATGAGGAAGTGAGTCAAAGCAAAGTGAAAAGTAAGTGCATAATATAATATCACTATACTGTCTGTGGTATCAACAATACAGCAGATAATACCAAGTTGCTTTTTGCAATTATCACAATAATATTTGCTTTTGTTTAAAATGATGACCAAAGCTATGTTTACAATATATATTTATTTTTTATATTTCAATAGTTTACGCGTTTCCTATGTTACACCATTCTTCTTATCTTCAGCATGTACTCAAATCTGAGCTATATGGAGCTGACCTTAATATAAATGTTTTTGTTTTTTTTTATTAAAAAACTGTCTCAACCGTCTTGTATTTTCGAGTTCTAGCGATTGTTACATAAAACCCCCCCAAAAAGTGCAGCCAAACTTTTCTTCTTCTTTTGGCAGAATAATTTGTATATTTTTAAATAACTGAAAATAAGAAAACCATAGATGTTCCCAAAACAATATTAGTTTTTGTTAAAATGTTGACTAATTCAGGATCGCTAAATATTTTAATGTTTTGACAGTTTACACATTTTCTCTGTTGGACAATTCTACTTATCTTCAATAGGTACTCACTCCAATCTGAGTGAGTTACCCTAACCCTGACCCGAATATAAGATGGTATTTCTCCATTTTAAAAGAAGTGTTGGTTGTCTGGTTTTCGGATTTTAGCAATTTATCCATGCAAACCAGTGACGCCAAACTTTTCTTCTTCTTTTGGCAGATTAATCTTTTTTACAGACAGCTGAATATAAGACAACCCAGGATTTCTCAATACTTGTGTTTTTTATTTATTTTGAAAACTACATTTAAACAATTAATAAAATAAAAAGCTGCTTTGATCAGTGTTATCTTAAAGGGATCATATTATAATTTTTTATTACATTTAAAACACTTCCTTGTGGTCTACATAACATGTAATTGTGGTTCATTGGTCAACATTTTGCATAGATGGTTCAAAGACCATCCTTGAGCCACTCTCTGACCATCTCTTCAGTATGCGTTGTTTTTTGGGCAATCATATTTGCGTGGCTCTACTTTGACAGCGTCATCACCCCGTTATCCATCTTGTAGCTTTTAGCATTTCCATAGCGAGTCTACTAACAGATATAAGTTCGAACTATACACTACTTTGTATTAGAAATGGCAACAGCCGAGGATGCATGTGCATGTACGAACCAGTCTGCCCCACAACAAGATGATAGAGAAAAAGAAGGAGCTTTATTGACTACAGCGTCGGACTACAATGGTGGACTCGCACAAAGCTCTACGGGTAAATCTCTACCATTTATGGAAAAACGTCACAAATTGGGCCAATAAAAAAAAAAATGTCTCGCTTGGAGGAAGTATGAAGGAAAGCAAGATTGTTTTATAAATAGCTCCACTATGTATCCAGGGTTTGATTTAAAATTTTTGAGACATATGGGGATCCCAAATACACAAAAACCTGTACCAAAAGGTAAAAAACTTGGTTTTGCGTAATTGGTCCCCTTTAAAATTAGCATCATAATGTAACTCCCTGTTTGCTAACTTGTTCACAACCTTTGAAACACTTTAATCTTTTACAGTGGCTTTTTGTGGCATGACTGCATCTCTTAAGTTTACTGCTGGGTGTGAGTCACAGGAAGAGCAACTGTGACTCACATGGGCAGAAGTCGTTTGACGGCACATGCTGGTTTGCGTCTATAAGTCTCTCATATAAGTTAACTCGTCTAGTTCAGACCATTCTTCACGGGAAACTATGAATCCGGCTCAACATGGTGTGTGTATTGAACATATTACTTAAAGGGGAACTTTTTGGGAATTTTGCCTATTGTTCACAATCATTATGAAGGACATGGCAACGGATGGATTTTTTAAATGAATTCTAACTCGTAAATTAACGTAAATAAAAGTCCGCTTACAGCTGAGCCAATGGGAGGTCCGCCCATAAAACCAAATAAACAACCATCCAAAAACCGCCAACAATACTCCGCATTTACATTTCGTGACTTATTAACCAAGTATTAATGATGTTATTATAAGCGCTAACACAGACAAACGTTTTATAGCAACTAACTTGTGTACTTATGTTGACATCCCCGGCTGGTGAGCTGCTTCCTTGCCTCGGTGCTGGTGAGAGTTAATTGTACATCATAAATCATGCTTCTCACCTTGATAATAAAAGGATGAGGACCTATTCCCACAAGTTGGGACACTTGGACAGCCAATTTAGACCTGAAAAATGCGAGGAAAACACAAAAAAAGGCTTGGTTCCACCCCCTTTTTCTTTGCGAGGATTATGGTCAGTCTACATCTTAATCAACGTTCCCTCTAAGGTGCGCGCCTGTGTAATTGTGCACTGCTCAAGCGTCCTCTGCGCACGGCAAATCTATGCCACGCACAAAATCAAATTAAAAAATAAGCGCATAACAATTTTCGACACACGGACACGACAGAGAAAACAGTTTTTGTCATCATTGTTCAAATATTGTAACGTCTGTCGAGACGCTTTGAGGACATGAATTCCATCCATCACTTTACTGAGCAAAACTCTTTATTGTCGGCCATAAACACATCACCAAAACATTAGTAAAAAAAATTATATCTAGCAAAAGTGGTCATTTTCTGCACTACAAACCAGACCAAAAGCAACTTTGTTATATCAACAGCAGCCGCTCGCTCTTTCTCACTTGCACCAACACATGCACATATGGCACTTAGCCAGTGATGCGTTGACAGCCACACAAAAAGTCGGACAACTCCAACACCACACATAAAGTGTCATTCCCGGCAAGAAATCTGCGTTCAAAGAACTCCGGCTTATTAGTGATTCCCAGAGCCCTAAAAAAGTCTGCGGGCTATAGAGCGTTTTCTGTTCGGGCTCCAGTACTATGGAATGCCCTCCCGGTAAAAGTTAGAGATGCTACCTCAGTAGAAGCATTTAAGTTCCATCTTAAAACTCATTTGTATACTCTAGCCTTTAAAAATAGACCCCCATTTTTTTAGACCAGTTGATCTGCCGTTTTTTTTTCTCCTTTCCCCCTCGCCGGGTTATTCCGGTTCCGGTGACCATGGATGAGATGCTGGCTGTCCAGAGTTGGGACCCGGGGTGGACCGCTTGCCTGTGCATCGGTTGGGGACGTCTCTGCGCTACTGACCTGTCTCCGCTCGAGATGGTCTCCTGCTGGCCCCACTATGGACTGGACTCTCACTGTTATGTGGAGCCACTAGGGACTGTACTTAGAGGGGGGGTTACCCACATATGCGGTCCCCTCCAAGGTTTCTCATAGTCATTCACATCGACGTCCCTTGTGTGGGCTCTGTGCCGAGGATGTCGTTGTGGCTTGTGCAGCCCTTTGAGACTTTTGTGATTTAGGGCTATATAAATAAACATTGATTGATTGATTGATTCCAGGTCGTTACACTATGATTTACCAATCAAATGTGTGCTAATTATTCTAGTGTAATTTATTAGGAATCTTAATTTATGAATATTAATCATGAAATGCTGTTAGTATATTAAATAAATACTAATAAAAATATATTTTTTACAAACAGGAAGTATCAGGAATGTACACATGATCCCCTGCTTACATCTCATTGAGCAACATGTGAATGTTTTAATGGGAACTAAATGCAATGTCTGAAAGGAGTACAAATTATTTCCAAAGCAGGACCTCCACCCAGACAAACAATACAAGTACACAGTTCATGAAAAACAATATTTTTTGTTATTGTCATTGTAAGTGGGCCTAAACACTTATATTAGAAAATAATCTCATGGAAATGATTGCTGTCATTTGATTATAATAATAAGAGAATGTTGTCTGTCTATCTGTGTTGGCCCTGCGATGAGGTGGCGACTTGTCCAGGGTGTACCCCGCCTTCCGCCCAAATGCAGCTGACATAGGCTCCAGCACCCCCCGCGACCCCGAAAGGGACAAGCGGTAGAAAATGGATGGATGGATGGAGATTGAACTTGTTATTTAGTCAGGTTTGGGACAGGTGTGCTGCTGGTGTAGCCACGGTGTGCACGTCTGATGTTGCTCACATGGGCTCCACTGAATGCTCAGGGAGTTTTTGTGTTGGCTCACACACATGAACAATTAGAGGGAACATTGATCTTAATGAGAATATATGAACATCCTAGCAGTAGGCATCCTAAAGAAAGCAGCCATTGCACAGTAAGTGATGTTTTATTATGTTTGTTGGCTCTCATGAAGTCTGCAGGGAGTTATAATCAATGATGTTGTCGAAGAAAAAAGCGAAAGTCATGATGCACATTTCAAATGAATGTGCCGCTTACGCTTAAAATAAGCAAAATATATAAATATTACATCTCCTTATAAATGTGCCTGTTACTACATTACATATATACCTACAGCAGGTATATACAACTGTAATGGAGATGTGTGGATGTTTTTTAAAGACTTTGTTGGGAGAATAGAGCGACTCCCAAAATCGCCATTGTAAGCGGACTTTTGATCGCATTTATTTACTATTTAAAAAGCATTAAAAAGGAAAAACGTATGTGTTCTTGTCTTACGTAAGGATTGTTAATGGTGGGCAAAATTCTAAAAAAAAACTGCAGTTTCCCTTTTGAATAAGCCAATTAGTCTAACGTGGAAAGTGCCTGGTACGACAAATTAGCGAGCTTGTCAAAAATACATGAATCTTGCTTATAATTCCTTTTTTGCAGTGCAGTAAGTACATTTCTAACCTTGTCGGCCATATTTGTAGAAACAATGGACCAAACCTTTTAAGAGTCAGTTCCGGCCTCGGCCACTTAGAATGCACATGGTTCTTGCTCAGCGGAAGTATAATTCATCAATGTCCTGACATCACTATTAAGAGCAAAGCAGATGTTAAGCTGATAACTGCAGAGTGGAAAGCACTTCTTGTTGCTACACAATGTTCACACTGAGCGGGTACTTTCCTACATTGTGTTAATAGTCGCTTTTATTAAGTTTATCCTTTGGGTTAACTCATCACAGCCTGTTTTTTTTATACACAGTTTCATTCTTAACTTGGTTTGGAATGACAGAAAATCCTCACATACTAATTGGTCTTGACTGGATTATCAGTGAAATTTCGAGACAGACAGACGCTTCTTCCTGACGTTAGAAAGAGAAAGAGCGACAAATAAGGACTTGTCTCTCACACAGACATCCTTGACTGTGACCGAGGTTGTGTGGAACATTTTGTTTTGTTGGCAATGACACACAAATAACTAGTGAGATAATAATGAAATGACTGGAATATTATCGTCCTTATCATCCTGACCCCCATCAGCTTTGAAAACAAACACTAGAGACCCTCTGAACGGTTGAAAGTGAGTGGTGAGACATGACCCACACCTTATAAGGAATTGTGGCTCGTAGGAATGTTCTCCTATTGAGCAAATTTGACTTTTTATTGATTTTCTAACAGTAATGTGTCACTTGAGCCTGGTTATGAGAGACAAATCTATCATCTCCCTCATTGTTCTGTCCTACTTTTGAGAGAAGAGGCACTCAAACAGTTGCTTTCGAAGTGTTGATTTGCCGTGGTGTCATGGATTAAGTTTACACTCCAGGCCAAAGTGAACCAAATCAGATTTTTTCTAAATCTGATTTTTTTCCAGTTGACTATTTAGTTTACAAGTAAAATGTGATCTTAATCAGAGTCCAGTATAAATGCGCACAATGTGGCTCCAATGTGGCCCCAATGTGGCCCCAATGTGGCCTCGACGTCATTTGCATGCACAGTTCGATAAAGTGAAAACAAAGCAAATAGGGTTGGTACCAAAATGTTTTAGATGCATGTTGATACTTTTCAAAATAAAGGGGACCACAAAAAATGTCATTATTGGCTTTATTTTAACATACAATCTTATGATACATTAAACATACGTTTGTTGTTGCAATCAAAGAACAATTTTGGCCTTTAAATCAAAAAAGTGAACATACTAGACCAGTGGTCCCCAACCTTTTTGTACTTGCGGACCGGTCAATGCTTGAAAATTTGTCCCACGGACCGTGGGGGGTAGTAAAAAAAAAAAAGAAAAAAACTTTTTTTCTTTTTGTCATAAAGAAATACAATCATGTGTGCTTACGGACTGTATCCCTGCAGACAACCGTATTGATTTATATTGATATAAAATGTATATATTGTGTTTTTTATGTTGATTTAATTTAAAAAAAAAAAAAAAATTCTTGTGCGGCCGCGGCCCGGTACCAATCGGTCCACGGACCGGTACCGGGCCGTGGCCCGGTGGTTGGGGACCCCTGTACTAGACAACTTGAGATTGAGTTTGAGTTTATTTCGAACATGCATGCATACAACATGATACATCACAATTTCCAGTTTCTCTATTGTCTTTTAGTAGTAAGCAAACAAAGGCTCCTAATTTAGTCTGCTGACATATGCAGTAACATATTGTGTCATTTCTCATTCTACTATTTTGTCAAAATTATGAGGGACAAGTGGTTGAAAATGGATTGTTAAGCTACTAGATAATTTTCTGTTAATATCTGCTTACTTTCTGTTTTAACTTGTTCTATCTACACTTCTGTTAAAATGTAATAATCACTTATTCTTCTGTTTGGATATTTTACATTCATTTCGGGTGATACTACAAATGTTGCTATCAATCTAATACCAAGTAGTTAAAGGTGCCATATGTAATAATTTCATGTCGCTACTTTGCGTTAAGGACACGGTGGTTCGCTTGTAACTGTCAAATTTGCGGGACAAAGCTAAAATGTGTCATCAACACGTATTATCAAGATATGACAGTAAAGCTTTAGTTTTGGCCAAATTTATATCGTATATTGTCTTTATCTCGCAACCCTACTGGTTTCTATCCATCAGTGAGCAACAGACTTGGGAGCTGTAAGTTTGATCATTTTGTTTTCTATACGCTAACTAGCATGATGTTGCTGTTAAAATAAGAGTATAATGTTAGCTTCCAAAGCTATGCTAGAGTTGCTAAGGTTTGTGTCCTTCTGCCCTGCTCTTTACGTTGTTGTATGTATAGTGGAACCTTGATTTACGAACCCCTCTGTTTGCAAATTTTTCGATTTACGAACTTTTACATCGAGCCGAATATGCCTCCGTGTGCGAACCATGTGTTTGCGTACGAACACTTTAGTCATTCATTCATTTTATGTCCCACCTGCAGACAAAAAGCAGGGCGCAGTCTTTCTGTGCACTTTGAGCCTTCTACGTCACTTCTCAGCACTTTAGCATGTGTACCTTGTCTGTGGTTTTTTGCTTTTTGACAAGTTTTGTCCATTTTGCTAACTCAATATGAGTTCCAAAAAGGCAGCAGAGTGAGGAAAGGAGGGAATCACTGTGGAGTTAAAAAAAAAAGACTATTTGCGAGGAATACATTAATGGCAATCAAAAGTATGGAAGAATCGATGAACCAGGCTTCGTACCAGAGCAGGTTTTAATTGTGATGACACCGGACTTTTCTGGAAAATGATGCCAAAGCAGACCTTTTTCCCAGCAGAGAAGGCACTCCTCACTTTCAGCACACACACACATACACGGTCCCTTCCCCTCGATCCCTCCCTTCTCTCCCTCCATCTGCTTCTTTTTTGTCAGCTCCTCTACAGCTGATTTTAAAGGGGAACAACACTTTTTGGGGAATTTTGCCTATTGTTCACAATCATTATGAAAGACATGCCGACTGATGGATTTTTTGGGTGGAACACACGCTTTTCGTGTCGTCCTCGCCAGTTCCAGGTCCTAAAAGGCTGTCAATATGTCCCAACTTGTCGGATTATATTCTCAGCTATCTACTTTAAAGGTGAGATGCATGATTTATGATCTACAATAAACTTACAGGGTGCAAGGAAGCGAGGAAACAGCAGACCACTCGATGATGTAAAAATAGGAACACAAGCTTGTGATCACGGCACCGCTATAGTTTGTCTGTGTTAGCGCTTATAATAACAATATCACTAATACTTGGTTGATATTCAAGTCACAAAATGTAAATTGAGTATTGTTGGCACTTTTTGAAGGGTTATTTATTGGATTTTATGGGCGGAATAGTGGAGCTCCCATTGACTCAGCTGTAAGCGGACTTTTATTTACATTTATTTGATATTTAGGATGCATTAAAAAAAATCCAATGTTGAACGATTGGCAAAATTCCAAAAAAAAGTGCAGTTCCCATTTAAGATAAGCATATTTTAAATTTTTAAATATTTATTATTGTAGCATAATGCTTTTAAAGGATTTGGGGATTTTTGATCGTTTGTGAGGGCACCAAAGAGACTTGTATTTATATTCCTGCGGGTCGGTAATAAAGAGTAAGTTGATCAATCACCCCCTTGTTATGTTTGATATACAGTACTGTGTATCACTTCATATTGCGTTCAAAGTGTACACAGCTTCACTAAAATATTGACTTTTGTCGAGGCTGGAACCCATTATTAATTTTGAAATTGTTTCTTATGGAGAAATGTGCGATAATATACGATTTGATTTACGAACCCTGTTCAAGAACCAATTAAGTTCGTAAATCGAGGTTCCACTGTCTAAGAAAAAAAGAGGGGAAACAAATGGAGACAGGCCTAGCTTATTAGCAATAAAGCTACAGACACACAAAGTGGCGCGTTCCCAGTTGAGATAATTATCTTAAAGCACTTTAAAACTGTCTAAAGTCCAGCATCAATGCTAGGTTTTGGCCAACACGCTCACAAAACACTATTGTGGGACCTTTAAGATGTATTTCAAACAGTTGATGACTACTATAATTTGGGACCTTTTGAGATGCAAGAAGCAATGAACCTTGCTTGTAATGGAGTGTAAACATTTACACATTTTTGTCAGTAGGGGACTATGCTGAAACATTAGAAATTACATGCAGAGGAGCGACATTAATCAACTCTGTAATGCTCAGTGCTCGTTGCAATGCTTTGCAATTTGGCATACAAATGTAATTCTAAATTTTCTAATAACTGTACAGTCATTGGGTCTTTGGGTGACAGCAAAGTGTGAGCATGTCAGCCAGCCAGCCGACAAGTCAGCCACCTGGATCAGACAGAAGCTTCCGCAAAACCTGCCAGTCTGTCACACAACTGCGGCGTTGTTACGGCGTGAAAAAGTGCCCAGCCAGCCGAGTAATCAGTTCGGCAACAAGGAGCGATTATATGCCGGGAACATGAGGGAAATGAGAAAAACGCTGATGGAAGTGTTTCCGTCCAGGAGAAAAATTATGCTCACAGACGCTAAAAAAACTGAATGTATAATTATAACGTCGAGCTTCGTATCCCTTTTCCAGTCCAATCCATGAAGATACCACAGTGTTCTCTCTTGTACCGCTGTTTATATTTAATCTGTGCGGGTCAAGTGCAAATGTCAGCTGGGCCACATTGTGCTTAGTTAAATGTTAAAGGCATTAAACTCCCAAGAGTCAAAAGGAGCTGCCAAGACAAGGCGGACTTCCATTCACAGCCTTGAGCAGGGAGAGTCTAAATGTTGTACTCACACTTGGCCAAAATACAAAAGATGTGTCATATAATTACCATATTAGTTATAATTGCCCACTCACATAGTATAAATAAATCACAAGCTTTAAAATAAACCAATTAGAAAATTGCAAGAATACAGCGCACACTAGAAAGAATACTGTAGAGCAGTGTGAATCCGGGCCGTCTATCTAAATAGCTTGCTACAATAGTTAGCTATACTTACTGTTAGAATACAATACAATACCATTGTTATTGCTATGTAGCTGCAGCATCCATATATCTAGCCGGCTAACAAGGATATTGTTATTTTGCTAAATACAAAAGTTAGTTATCCTACTATCTTAGCAGAAGTAGTAGTAACTAATTAACAATAACATGCCTATCTATCAGTTTATCACTCTATCTACATATCTGGCGATCTAGCTAGCTAACCAAAAGGCGTACCCATTTGGTAGATACTGTAGTTAGCTATACTCAT
The DNA here is from genome assembly GCF_033978785.1 of Entelurus aequoreus. Taxonomy (NCBI): domain Eukaryota; kingdom Metazoa; phylum Chordata; class Actinopteri; order Syngnathiformes; family Syngnathidae; genus Entelurus; species Entelurus aequoreus. The sequence continues at coordinate 29,339,101 of NC_084732.1, forward strand.
ACTTGCCAACCTTGAGACCTCCAATATCGGGTGGGGGGGGGTGGGGGGGGTGGGGGGGGGTGGGGGGGGGTGGGGGGGGGGCTTGGTCGGGGGTGGGGGGTGTTTGGGGGCGGGGTCGTTATTGGGGGGCGTGGTTATTTACAGCTAGAATTCACCAACTCGAGTATTTCATAAATATTTCATATATATATATATATATATATATATATATATATATATGAAATACTTCACTTTCAGTGAATTCTAGCTATATATATTTTTTTTTATTTTATTTTTTATTTTATTTACATAGAAAAAAAAAATACTTGAATTTCAGTGTTCTAGTGGCTATCCATTAGATGGCAGTATTGTCCTGTTTAACTTCTCCGTTCATGATGAGTATATCATTTCGGCCGCCATGTCTGTAATTTCCTCGTTCTTCTGCTTCGTCTCTTTGTTGTGTGCGCAGTTGCGCACTCTATAAAAGCCCTAGATGTTATGACGTCTTTGGGCAGGTAAGCTGTTTATTTTGTGGGAAAGCGGACGTGAGAACAGGCTGTCCCCACTCAGTCTCAGGTCCGCATTGAGCTGGAGGGGGCGTGGCCTCCAGCTCCGGCTGAATACCGGGAGTTTGTCGGGAGAAAATCTCTGCCGGGAGGTTGTCGGGAGAGGTGCTGAATATCGGGATTCTCACGCTAAAAACGGGAGGGTTGGCAAGTATGGCTATACTTAGTGTTATAACAGAGTAAAATAACATCATTATTGCTACGTGGCTACAGTGCATCTAGCTGTCTAACAAGTAGCCTACCAACTTGATAGAAAGAAATATAATAATATCATTATTTTGTATTTTAGTAAATAGTAATCGTAACTAAATAGCAATAATATGACAATTCCTCAGTTTATCACTCTATCGATATAAGTAGCTAACTAGCTAAATACAGTAAGTGGTTTACTCACTTGCTAGATACAGTAGCTAGCTATAATTCCGGTAAAATAGTAGTAACAGTAGCTAAGTAAATAATGTAAATAATAATATGCCTATTTATCAATTTATCCATCTACATATCTAGCCACATAGCTGGCGAACTAGCTTAGTAGTCTTCTAGCTTGCGAAGCTGCGAGGTCAAGTATAAAGGTATACTTACTTACTATTACTACTATCTTTGCAGTAAAGAGTAAATATTAGTAATAACTAAAATAACAATAATATGTCTATTCATCAGTTTATCACTTTTTTATCAGGCCACATAGCTGGCAAACTCGCTAACTACTTACTCACTGTGACTTTCTAGATACAGTAGTTCTAGCTATACTTCTTGTCAAATAGTGTCACGAAGTGGACTTTGGAGCAGCTTGCTGCGTGAATTGCTTTCCCGAGATGCAAAACAACTGGACTGGACATCGGATGAAGGTAGATCAGACCTGGGCATTCTGCGGCCCACGGGCCGCATCCGGCCCTTTGTACTTTCCTGTCCGGCCCGCGTGAGGTCAATCATAAATTACAAAATACATTTAAAAAAGTATCTATCTCGAGTGTGCAATACAACGGTGCTGCTTTTATTTTGAAAAGTGTTATTTATGTGCGTATGTCCTGTGAGTGAAGGCGCACAGCAACAAGTGATGCACGATTGTCCTCGATGCGCTAAAAAGAGAAAAGTTGATGACGAATGGCGTGTTTTAAAAAAGACATGGACTGACAAGTATTTCTTTACAGAAATGAAAGGTAAAGCCGTGTGCTTAATTTGTGGTACACATGTTGCTGTGTTTAAAGAATATAGTGTAACGACCTGCTGAAGTTGATGTTGTGTTCTTGAATTGCGGAAGGAGTGAGGATGGACGTGCGTGTGGAAGGAACGATATAAGTTGAGCTGTGTTAGTATAGCTTGCTCAATAAAAGTTTCAAAAGAGCGTCAGACTTGGTGTGCACTTCTTCTGGACGCTACAATTGGTGTCAGAAGTAAATCTTTGTGCATACTGCGCTGCTTAATTGTGTGCTCAGCCTGCTACGTCATCGGGAGGTACGTGCCACCATGTTTCCTGGCGACTTTGTCAAGATGGAACGGGAGGGAAAGGACATTGAGTGGGGACTTAAGGTGCCGGCAGCGACTGCAGATGTCTGTGTGAATCCAGGCCGTGAGGAGCTCGCCGCAATGCGAGAGAGAAAGGGAGGAAGGACAGAGGCAGCGTCTACAGGTGCAGCGCACGCTGCTTGGCATGGAAGAATTCCGCCATCAAAGAAGACTCCCAGGTTTGATGGCAAGGCGAACTGGGAGGCATTTCATCCCACTTCTGACTCCAATTGTAGCGTCCAGAAGAAGTGCACACCAAGTCTGACGCTCTTTTTAAACTTTTATTGAGCAACCTATACTAACACAGCTCAACTTATCTCGTTCCTTCCAAACGCACGTCTATCCTCACTCTTCATTTCCGCAACAGCAACGCTTCCTCCTTCTTCGCCAATCACCTTGCAGGCGTGCTACGTTCACAACAAAGAGGATGCAGGATAAAGTGACAGAAATGTAAATTTTTGCATGGTATTACACATCAGGAAGCGTTGTGTAAGAAAGTGTTACAAATAAAACCTTCAAAAGCCATGTGCTTTTGAATAAAGATAAGTTAGGTTAAATGAAAATATTATTATTATTATTATTTATCTTACGGTATATCAAAAGTAATTTGAACAAAATTTAATTGAAATATTGTCGTGTGGCCCTCAAGCAGTGTTCGGGTTGCTCATGCGGCCCCCGGTAAAAAATTATTGCCCACCCCTGAGGTAGATACATGATTTAATTCTTACTTAAAAAAGAGTGAACAAAAGGCGCGCACGAGGCGGAGAACAAACTTGGCTATGAAACAAAAAACTAGCACAATAGCAATACTATGGACGTGAAATATTTAAGCACTTACTGTGACATGAACTATGGCATGGACCAGTGACGTGCGGTGAGGTTCATGGCTGGTGAGGCACTGACATCATCACAGTCAGATTTACAAACATATGAACCCTAAAGAGTATCTTATTCACCATTTGATTGGCAGCAGTTAACGGGTTATGTTTAAAAGCTCATACCAGCATTCTTCCCTGCTTGGCACTCAGCATCAAGGGTTGGAATTGGGGGTTAAATCACCAAAAATTATTCCCAGGCACGGCGCCGCTGCTGCCCACTGCTCCCCTCACCTCCCAGGGGGTGATCAAGGGATGGGTCAAATGCAGAGGACAAATTTCACCACACCTAGTGTGTGTGTGACAATCATTGGTACTTTAACTTAACTTTAATTTTACACATACAAACTGTAGCACACAAAAAAGCACATTTAATAAAAAAAAACGTTATTATGGTCTTACCTTTACTTATAAATTAAGTCCATGCGCCGCTGTTGTGCTGGATTAATGCACTCCCGTCGTAGAATGCACCCCCTGACAGGAGTGTTATAACAACTAAAGCCCACACTTAAACTTTCCACGTGCAAGATTGAATCTATTTAAAAAAGTTATTTAATATGAAGCCAAAAAGTGCAAAAACAATTATGTTCGTGTTGGAGGAGTTGTGAATGAATAAAATATGAAATCCGTGCTGCAGTCTGCAGGTGTACCTAATGTTGTGGCCCTGCGGTCATTCACAACTCCTCCAACACGAACATTTTGTTTTTGCACTTTTTGGCTTCTTATTAAATAACTTTTTTAAATAGTGTAACCGAGGGTTTATAAATGTCGCACATACTGTATGAAACTACAAAATAATAAACACGGAGGCTCCAGTTTACACGAGGACCACTTTATTTACCTTCTTTCAAAAACCTCCGCTCCACTCCAACGTGTCATCACTTCCGCTCTTAGCGCCTTCAAAATAAGAGCGCAAGGCATATACCGTATAACAGCGTGTAACAGGAATTAACATCACAAAGAGGAAAGCCCATAAAAATAGGTTACAATAGATTCAATCTTGCACGTGGAAAGTTTAAGTGTGGGCTTTAGTTGATATAACTGGTCAACGCAACAATTTGGGGGCTCGTCCGGGATGGCACGCTGTTGATTGATGACTTCTTGCAATCTTCTGGACAGACTCAATTGGCCAATTCAAGGTAAGCAGAACCTTTCTTTTTAGATAAAATCTGCGTTAGGAGTCGGTCCTGAAGTCTGTAAGTCAAACACTGTTTTGTAATCCCAGGCACAGAGTGGTGATTTTGATAGATTGATTGCATTTTTGCCCTGTCCGCCATTTTACATAATAGTTGTACATAGTGGTCAACTCATGTCATTGTGTCTTGAATCTTTCATCTGTGCCTGATAAAGTTCTTGGTTAAAGTCCGTCCGTATATTAAATTCGCAAGGTTAAAGTCCTTCTGAAGAATACGGTAAAGTTCTTGGTCAAAGTCCGTTCGTATTTTTAATTCTGAGTTTGGAGTCCTTATTAATAATACGATAAAGTTGTTGGTTAAAGTCCGTTCCTATTTTTAATTCTGAGATTGGAGTCCTTATTAATAATACGATAAAGTTGTTGGTTAAAGTCCGTTCGTATTTTTAATTCTGAGGTTGGAGTCCTTATTAATAATACGATAAAGATTACCGTGACGGGCTGCTTCACTGACGAGTAAGCAAATAGTCGGGTGTGGTTCGCCCTGGGGATCTGGTCACCCCTAATAGAGTTCAAGGTTAAAGTCCTTATGAAAAATACGAGAAATACATTCTCGGGTTACGGATGAGGCATGAGAGACACAATGACCACGGGGTTTGACATGAACAAGTGTGACGGATAGGAATGTGATGGTGGTCGGGGAAAAATGTGATTAATCATTACTGTGTAATGATCAATTGAATGGACGGTTGTCGACAATGGAACTAGCAGGTAGAAAAAAAAAAGAAAAAAAAAAGGAGAACGTTCCTTGAAAGGGTTAAGAGGGAGTTTACAATGCTCGAAAAGTCGTGAACTCAAACGTCTGGTAAAATAAAATTTAAAAAAAATAAAAAAGTAACTGGAAGTTTTATGGTAAAGTGAAACGCAGAGAGTGTGCTGCTGAGTATCAATGTATTTCTCTACATATGAATCTAGCGAGCTAACAGTAATGTAAAATGTCTGACCGTTTGTAGGTCTAATGCTGCTGAAGCAGAAAGAGCTCGGGGTCACTGCGGCCCAGCACGCCTCCATCTTGATGATACTATATTGGGTAAGGGAGGCCTATTTGGTGACATAAGTGGATGTTTATAAAGTACAGTACGTCCTGGCTGTGTGTGATGTCGTGAGACGGCAACTCCATCACTGGAACAACAACGTGTTTCATCATCACCAATGGCGCAGTATGGCATTTTTCAGAAACAACCTCCACAATATGGGAGTAGAACGAATGGCAACAGTCATGACCTAACTGAGCACTTGATGTATGAGCTTGACTTGCTGTTTTACGACTCCTGGTTGAGGAGTGGAAGACCATCCCACAACAGTGTGATCCAGACGCTACAGACCATTTGCTTATTACAATAATACACTGTAAAATAGCTAATAATTGGTGTTTCTTCTTAGCTGTTGATATGACAAAGTTCAGTGTTTATATACTGTACTGTAAAAAAAAAAAATATATATACTTTACATGCCCCACCAAAATTTAAAAGATTAAGAGTGAGAAAAAAGTGGATTTATTAATGCTGTGGATCATCTGTCAATGATGTCAGCTATGTCTCATATTGATGAGCTCAACGCGCTTCAGGCTAGATGGGAGTAGGCCGCATGCTGTGTGCATAATATTGTGGATTTATGCTGGTGGTGCCAATACTTTTACACCGGCCACAAAATTAGGTAAACAATCTAGTGAGATCCATTGCATGAGCTAAAGCAATACTTTGTATTGAAACAGCATCCACCAAAGTGAGGCGCACAAAAAAGCACATGGTATCATTAGGGACGCTTTACATTCATGACACGGACAGTTTGTCCTCCCCCCTTCAGGGAGGTGTAGGCTTAGGAGAAGGATGATGAGAGGTTTTTATAAACCCAGCTACTTGATAGCCAACACTTCATTTGTAAAATAACAATTAAAAAAGGTAAATATTCATTAAAAAAATGTTCTTGCTATTTTAAAATATATATTTGCCCAGACAAGTAGGTAGGTCGTTAGGAAGTGATGTTACTCCTATTCCTATCGGTAAAGAATCTGGGTATTATCTTCGACCCAACTCTCTCGTTTGAGTCACACATTAAGAGTGTTACTAAAACGGCCTTCTTTCATCTCCGTAATATCGCAAAAATTCGTTCCATTTTGTCCACTAGCGACGCTGAGATCATTATTCATGCATTCGTTACGTCTCGTCTCGATTACTGTAACGTATTATTTTCGGGTCTCCCTATGTCTAGCATTAAAAGATTACAGTTGGTACAAAATGCGGCTGCTAGACTTTTGACAAAAACAAGAAAGTTTGATCATATTACGCCTATACTGGCTCACCTGCACTGGCTTCCTGTGCACTTAAGATGTGACTTTAAAGTTTTACTACTTACGTATAAAATACTACACAGTCTAGCTCCAGCCTATCTTGCCGATTGTATTGTACCATATGTCCCGGCAAGAAATCTGCGTTCAAAGAACTCCGGCTTATTAGTGATTCCCAGAGCCCAAAAAAAGTCTGCGGGCTATAGAGCGTTTTCTATTCGGGCTCCGGTACTCTGGAATGCCCTCCCGGTAACAGTTAGAGATGCTACCTCAGTAGAAGCATTTAAGTCCCATCTTAAAACTCATTAGTATACTCTAGCCTTTAAATAGACCCCCTTTTTAGACCAGTTGATCTGCCGTTTCTTTTCTTCTCTCCTCTGCTCCCCTCTCCCTTGGGGAGGGGGAGTTACACAGTTCCGGTGGCCATGGATGAAGTGCTGGCTGTCCAGAGTCGGGACCCGGGGTGGACCGCTAGCCTGTGCATCGGTTGGGGACATCTCTGCGCTGCTGACCCGTCTCCGCTCGGGATGGTTTCCTGCTGGCCCCACTATGGACTGGACTCTCGCTGATGTGTTGGATACACTGTGGACTGGACTTTCACAATATTATGTCAGACCCACTCGACATCCATTGCTTTCGGTCTCCCCTAGAGGGGGGGTTACCCACATATGCGGTCCTCTCCAAGGTTTCTCATAGTCATTCACATCGATGTCCCACTGGGGTGAGTTTTTCCTTGCCCGTATGTGGGCTCTGTACCGAGGATATCGTTGTGGCTTGTGCAGCCCTTTGAGACACTTGTGATTTAGGGCTATATAAATAAACATTGATTGATTGATATTTTAGTGTATTGTTTTTATTGTATTTTACCAGTAAAATATAACTGCTGTAGCTATAAAGTTATCAAGCTACTTAATTGGCTTAATTGTTAGCGAGGAGTTAGGGCATGGATTGTCATATAATTCATTTTTTACTTTATTTATCAGTATATGTGGCTAACCAACATAGCTATCACTTATAGTAGCGAGCTATTAGCTTGCTGAATCGAAACTAATATGTTCTTAAGTTGCTAAATAGATCAATAGATTCAGGGCTATTTTACTTATTTAAAAGTATAGCTATCAGTTGTACTGTATCTATTGTTCGCTAGCAAGTTTGCTGGACGATTGTATTGTATCTAGATAAAGCTAGTTAGCTGTCCAGATAGGTAGGTAGGTCGTTAGGGAGCTATGTTACTCCTATTTTCGTGTATCATTTTTCCAAAACCCAAAACCAGTGAAGTTGGCACTTTGTGTAAATCGTAACTAAAAACAGAATACAATGATTCGCAAATCCTTTTCAACCTATATTCAATTGAATACACTGCAAAGACAAGATACTTAACGTTCAAACTGGTAAACATTGTTATTTTTTGCAAATATAAGCTCATTAGGAATTAGATGCCTGCAATATGTTTCAAAAAAGCTGGCACAAGTGGCAAAAAAGACTGAGAAAGTTGAGGAATGCTAATCAAACACTTATTTGGAACATCCCACAGGTGAACAGGCTAATTGGGAACAGATGGGTGCCATGATTGGGTATAAAAGCCGCTTCCATGAAATGCTCAGTCATTCACAAAGAAGGATAGAGCGAGGGTCACCACTTTGTGAACAAATGCGTGACCAAATTGTCCAACAGTTTGAGAACAACATATCTCAACAAGCTATTGCAAGTAGTATAGGGATTTCACCATCTACATCCATCCATCCATCCATCTTTTTCCGCTTATCCGAGGTCGGGTCGCGGGGGCAGCAGCCTAAGCAGGGAAACCCAGACTTCCCTCTCCCCAGTCACTTCGTCCAGCTCCTCCCGGGGGATCCCGAGGCGTTCCCATCTACAGTCCGTCCGTAATCTCATCCAAATGTTCAGAGAATCTGGAGAAATCACTGCACATAAGCGGCAAGGCTGAAAACTAACATTGAATGCCTGTGACTTTCCATCCCTCAGGCGGTACTGCATCAAAAACCAACATCAGTGTGTAAAGTACAGTTTGTATATCACCACATGGGCTCAGGAACACTTCAGAAAACCACTGTCAGTAACTACAGTTCGTCACTACATCTGTAAGTGCAAGTTAAAACTCTACTATGCAAAGCGAAAGCCATTGATCAACAACACTCAGAAATGGCGACGGCCTCGCTGGGCCCGAGCTCATGTAAGATGGACTGATACAAAGTGTAAAAGTGTTCTGTGGTCTGACGAGTCCACATTTCAAATTGTTTTTGGAAACTGTGGACGTTGTGTCCTCCGGACCAAAGAGGAAGAGAACCATCCGGATTGTTATAGGCTCAAAGTTCAAAAGCCAGCATCTGTGATGGTATGGGGGCATATTAGTGCCCAAGGCATGGGTAACTTACACATCTGTGAAGGCTCCATTAATGCTGAAAGGTACATACAGATTTTGGAGCAACATATGTTGCCATTCAAGCAATTTATTTTTCATTGACGCCCCTGCTTATTTTAGCAAGAAAATGCCAAGCCACATTCTGCACATGTTACAACAGCGTGGCTTCGTAGTAAAAGAGTGCGGGTACTAGACTGGCCTGCCCCACCAAAATTTAAAAGATTAAGAGTGAGACAAAAGTGGATTTATTATAGCTAGTTATCTGGCTAGGTAAATAGCTAGATTGTCTCCCATTGAAAATGTGTGGCGCATTTTGAAGCGTAAAATACGACAACAGAGACCCCGGACTGTTGAACAACTTAAAGGCCTACTGAAACCCACTACTACCAACCACGCAGTCTGATAGTTTATATATCAATGATGAAATCTTAACATTGCAACACATGCCAATACGGCCGGGTTAACTTATAAAGTGCAGTTTTAAATTTGAAAACGTCTATGTATGATGACATATGCGCGTGACGTCAATCGTTGAAATGGAAGTATTCGGACACATTGTATCCAATACAAAAAGCGTGGTTTTCATCGCAAAATTCCACAGTATTCTGGACATCTGTGTTGGTGAATCTTTTGCAATTTATTTAATGAACAATGAAGACTGCAAAGAAGAAAGCTGTAGGTGGGATCGGTGTATTAGCGGCTGGCTGCAGCAACACAACCAGGAGGACTTTGACTGGGATAGCAGACGCGCTATCCGACGCTAGCCGCCGACCGCATTGATGATCGGGTGAAGTCCTTCGTCGCTCCGTCGATCGCTGGAACGCAGGTAAGCACGGGTGTTGATGAGCAGATGAGGGCTGGCTGGCGTAGGTGGATAGCTAATGTTTTTAGCATAGCTTTGTGAGGTCCCGTTGCTAAGTTAACGTCAATGGCGTCGTTAGCAACAGCATTGTTAAGCTTCGCCAGGCTGGAAAGCATTAACTGTGTAATTACAGGTCCATGGTTTAATAGTATTGTTGATTTTCTGTCTATCCTTCCAGTCAGGGGTTTATTTCTTTTGTTTCTATCTGCAGGTAAGCCAGATGCTATCACGTTAGCTCCGTAGCTAAAGTGCTTCGCCGATGTATTATCGTGGAGATAAAAGTCACTGTGAATGTCCATTTCGCTTTCTCGACTCTCATTTTCAAGAGGATATTGTATCCGAGGTGGTTTAAAATACAAATCCGTGATCCACAATAGAAAAAGGAGAGCGTGTGGAATCCAATGGGCCAGCTTGTACCTAAGTTACGGTCAGAGCAAAAAAAGATGCGTCCTGCACTGCACTCTAGTCCTTCACTCTCACTTTCCTCATCCACGAATCTTTCATCCTGGCTCAAATTAATGAGGTAATCGTCGCTTTCTCGGTCCGAATCACTCTCGCTGCTGGTGTAAACAATGGGGAAATGTGAGGAGCCTTTCAACCTGTGACGTCACGCTACTTCCGGTACAGGCAAGGCTTTTTTTTATCAGCGACCAAAAGTTGCGAACTTTATCGTCGATGTTCTCTACTAAATCCTTTCAGCAAAAATATGGCAATATCGCGAAATGATCAAGTATGACACATAGAATGGATCTGCTATCCCCGTTTAAATAAAAAAATAATAATTTCAGTAGGCCTTTAAGCTGTACATCAAGCAAGAATGGGAAAGAATTCCACCTGAAGAGCTTCAAAAATTGGTCTCCTCAGTTCTCAAACGTTTACCAAGTGTTGTTAAAAGGAAAGGCCATGTAACACAGTGTTAAAAATGCCCCTGTGCCATTTTTTTTGCAATGTGTTGCTGCCATTAAATTCTAAGTTTAGGATTATTTGCAAAAAAAAAAACATGTTTCTCTGTTCGAACATTAAATGTTGTTTTTGCAGTGTATTCAATTAAATACAAGTTGAAAAGGATTTGCAAATCATTGTATTCTGTTTTTATTTACGATTTACACAATGTGCCAACTTCACTGGTTTTGGGTTTTGTAATTGTACTGTATTTAAATTGTAATATATATTTAACCACTGTATCTATGAATTTAGCAAGCTACTTAGTTGGCTAGTTAGCGGGATAGATAGGGAATCAATTGACACTTAATTGCTTTTTACTTTATTTATCAGTATGTTTGGCTATCTAGTGTATATTGCAACTTACAGTAGCAATCTATTAGCTGGCAAGATTGATAGACATGGGTACTTATGTTGATAAACAGATTAGATTATTAGCGCCGCTACTATTTTACTATATCATAAAAGTATAGCTAATTATAGTATATATAGTTAGCTAGCTCGTTAGCTGTCCAGATAAGTAAGTAAGTCATTAAGGAGCAATATTAATAATAATAATAATAATAATACATTTATTTTGTAAGGCGCCTTTCAAGGCACCCAACTTCGCCGTACATGACATAAAAGCAGCATTAAAAATAAAAATGTAACCAAAGCAACAATTGAAAAAAGGACTATAGTGCCAGGCATAGACATGCTTAAACAGGTGGGATTTTAGATTAGTTTTAAAAGTGATAATGGGGTCAATGTTCCTGATGTCCGGAGCTAGAGGGTTCCAGAGAAAAGGTGCAGGGCAGCTGAAGACTCTTAACCCCATGGTAGACAGGCGTACTGATGGGACTGTCAGGTTGATGGAGGAAGACCTGAGGGATCGGGTAGGAATATTGATGTGGAGAAGATCAGCCAAGTATGGCGGGGAGAGGTTATGGTTGGCCTTGAATGTATGAAAGAGGATCTTGTAGTTGATGCAGTGTTTGATCGAAAACCAGTGGAGTTGGTATGACTGATAAATATACGGGCAGCCGCGTTCTGGACTAGTTGGAGTTTATGGAGGAGTTTGAGGGGGAGACCCAAGAGTAGGGAGTTGCAGTAAACCAGACGGTAAGTGACAAGAGAGTGAACCAGGATTGCAGCATTATTGGGAGTGAATGATAGGCGGAGACGGTTGATGTTACGAAGGTGGAAATAGGCAGATCGAATGGTGTTGTTGATGTGGGTGTGAAATGACAGAGAGCTGTCAAGGACAACACCCAGACTCTTAACATGGGAGGAGGAGATCAAGGTGTTGTTTACAGTGATGGTGATGGTAAAACTGGGGTGCTTGGAAAGTATGGACCAGCATGGACAGTATGGACCGGCCAGAAGTCTGTGTTCTAAAAACTCAGGCGTATTCGTGATTCCTAGAGCCCCAAAAAAGTCTGTGGACTATAGAGCGTTTTCTATTCAGGCTCCAGTACTCTGTAAGTTAGAGATGCTACCTCAGTAGAAGCATTTAAGTCCCATCTTAAAACTCATTTATATAGACCCCTTTTAGACCAGTTGTTCTGCCGTCTCTCTTCTCTGCTCTGCCCCCTCTTCTGTGCGGAGAGGTTATCAGGTGGACGCGGATCAGTTTCCACTGAGAAAGCGCTAACTGTTGTTCCAAGCCGGAAACTGGATGACCACTCCTCTGTGCATCAATTAGTGATATATACAAGAAGGTCCCCTGCTGGCCTCCCTATGGATTGGACTCTCACATTATTAACCATATCCACTCGGCACACATCGTTGGAATACTCTCTATAGATCAAGACTTAGGGTACCGTATTTTTCGGAGTATTAGTCGCTCCGGAGTATAAGTCGCACCGGCCGTAAATGCATAATAAAGAAGGAAAAAAACACATATAAGTCGCACTGGAGTATAAGTCGCATTTTTAGGGGAAATTTATTTGATAAAACCCAACACCAAGAATAGACATTTGAAAGGCAATTTAGAATAAATAAAGAATAGTGAACAACAGGCTGAATAAGTGTACGTTATATGACGCATAAATAACCAACTGAGAACGTGCCCGGTATGTTAACGTAACATATTATGGTAAGAGTCATTCAAATAACTATAAGATATAGAACATGCTATACGTTTACCAAACAATCTGTCACTCCTAATCGCTAAATCCGATGAAATCTTATACGTCTAGTCTCTTACGTGAATGAGCCAAATAATATTATTTGATATTTTACGGTAATGTGTTAATAATTTCACACATAAGTCGCTCCTGAGTATAAGTTGCACCCCCGGCCAAACTATGAAAAAAACTGCGATTTATAGTCCGAAAAATACGGTAATTTGAAAAATGCACTGCACATCATATTGGCGGCTCCAGTTTTGATAGTAAAGGTTTAAAACATTAATATGGAGACGTCTGGCGAGCTGGTTTAAAAAGCTTACCGGGCCGCATACGGCTCGTGGGCCGTAATTTGCCCATACCTGTTCTACATACTTGGATAGCTAGTTGTCTGGCTAGGTAAATAGCTAAGAGGGCATATCCATTATTATTACACATAATTACACTCTCCATGTTACATTTATACACAATATCTTTCCAGTAAATGTGACCAACTAATGCTTAGTTGATGTACAGTAGCTAGCTAAATAGTTATGTGCAGTAGGTAGGTATATCATTGTTATTTCACAATATTTTAACAGTTAGTTTAGGTAGATATTGTGTCTCTATTGTTTGCTGGCTAGATAATCAAATAATGACTAGATAAATGTGTGGTGTAGTTAGTATTATTAACTACAGTTAACTACAGTACAGTGTATAGTAATGCAAATGATAACAACATAAATGTTTAGGATAATTGTTTAGGGTTACATTTTAGAACAAAATAGTTTTAAGTAAATTTTAGATGAACTGGTAAATGGGGTTTGCCGGTGTCATTGAAGGATAAACACATTAGAATATTTATTGGGACTTTTGTTCAGCATTCCTTCACTTAGGAGATGCTGACGGGAATGTAAGCAAATGTATTCTAGCAAAAACATAATAGAGTCTGCAGAGGCGTCCAAACAACAAGACGATCTGCGCCCGGTGCAACACAATAGGCCCTGACAACATGGAATTACAGCCTCCGCATTAGGCTTTTTATTTTTGGGCCGCTTGGAATGGCAGCAAAGAGGGTGGGGCTCTTCAATTGGAATAAAATCACTTGTTCTCATGCAAGGATTCCATGAAAACGTGGACAAACATGTCACTTTTGAAAAAAAAAGGCTAAACAGTAAATTCCAACCCAGAAGCTTAGCGACAAAGGTAATATTGTACATAAGAGATATAGAGCTTGATGCAGTTTGTTGAAATAAAACAAAATACAATAAAATAACAGCCTGTTGAAATGCATTTCAATAAGCCATTAAAAGACCATTATCTTAAAGTAAAGATTACAAGCGCCACTGTAATCACGCAAGCGTGATTTCACACCATGTTCATCATTAAAAATGAACCCCAAAAAAGCATGACTGACCTCAAAAATGTGACATTAAAATTCCACACCACATTAAAGTGAAGAAAAGTCTTTGAACTTAGCCCACATGAGTAACAAGCCCACTGACAATTAAGCCTCATTAGAGCATCGGGATATCCTGCTTCTTTTTAATGAATACAATTCTTTGTTTCAGCGCTATAAGACAGAATGTGCTGACTGATCATCCATGCGGATATTGGATAACCTTTGACTAGTGGCGTCTAATGGACTTTTTAGAACATGTATCAGTGACACATGCATCAGGGGCCAGTTTCATGCTTTCCTGACCTGGACTATGAGCACTGTGCTGATGTAAGCACGACCGCTATCTAAGGGGATGTTCCTTTTTTAGCCTCATTGATGCTCTTTCCCTTCACAAGTCACATTATGGAAACAAGTATAGTAAATTGTACATTAAGGTTGTGTATTAGGCTGTAGCTGCAAATATGTATTCGATATATTGTTTCCGGAATAGCAGATTCTTTAAAAAAAAACATTTGTGGAAATATTTGTAGCATGTAATGCACTTTTGAGACTTTTCTAGTGCCTTCTGGTACAAACGCCCCCAAAATACATTAATTATCATAACTAAATATAGCAGTAATTTCAAAAAATGGCACTAATATAAAACAATATGTGCTATAGTGAAGTACAGTATCTTAAAGTAACAGGTTTGTAAAGTACAAAGCCTACCTACACATCATCCACTGTTGTGACTATTCTAATGAGTTTTACCACACCAAATATCTTGATTCTCACAACCAACTGTGGATATTTAAGGTTGTGGTATGTTGCAGGATTATAAAGCAAAAAATCTACCAGCATGCCATGCACTTTCATGACTATTCTCAGGAGTTTTACCACACCCAAATAAATGTTGAGTAACAAGTAACAGTGGTAAATTGGAAAGTACAAAGTCTACTAGCATGTCATGCACTGTCATGACTATTCGAATTAGTTTTACTACATCCAAATAAATGTTAATGCTCTCAACCAATTATAGTACAGTACACCAAAGTATTGATATGTACCATGTTCATCAGGTCCAAGGTCAACCAGCATGTCATGCCCTGTTGTGACTATAATAGATCATTTTACTATATATTAAAAATTATATTCACAACCAGCCGTAGTGAATTTAAACTTGTGATATTTAACTGTGGTAAATTGAAAGTTGTGATATGTACCACGATTATGAAGTACAAAGTCTACCAGCATGTAATGCACTGTCGTGACTATTCTAATGAGTTTTACAACACCTAAATTAATATTGATGCTAACAACCAATTGTAGTAAACTTACAGTTGGGTTATTTAGCATGATTAGGTAAGTACAAGGTCAACCAGCATCAGCATGTCATGCCCTGTTGTGACTACTACAGAACATTTTAATCCAAATGCTCTTTATTCTATAAAAAACAACCATATGTAGTACATTTAAAGTTGTGATATGCAACATAATTATGATTTATGAAGTCTACAAGCATGTCATGACTCTAAGTTTGACCCAAATAAATATTAATGCTCAACCATTACCATGTTAATAGAGTACATAGTCAACAAGCATGTAATGCCTTGTTTTGACTATTACAGAACATTTTACTAAAAATGCCACTCAGAGGGAACTCTGGGCTTCTCGGCTTAGGCTGCTGCCCCCGCGACCCGACCTCGGATAAGCGGAAGAAAATGGATGGATGGATGGATAAATGCTACAAAAAAACGTAGTTCAAGTCAGACATCGGTTAATATGACAATATAATGTTTTTTTTTCTTAAAGCAGTGAAGAGTGAATCAATACAAGTAGAAGAAGGTAGTCAACACTCAAAGGGGGGAGGGTGACTGGAACAATAAAGTGTTGCCGTGGAAACGTGACTGGTCAGTGCCATTTCCATTCCACAGCCTTTTACTGTATGACAAGGGTATCCTTTACAAGAACACTACTTTCAGTGAGAATTACATACATTATCTAGACTAATTAATAAACAATCATATAAGACAAGCCTTTCATATGTTGGGTAATGTTAGGTAACACGAGCCATCAGACCACCATGATGGTCCTCCATGAAGACGTCTTTCCAAATGGACAGTGTCATGGCCATATTTAAACACAGCAAACTCCTGACTAAACCAAACAGGAGGAGCCGCGTATCCTCAAATAGACACACGGCTTTGGTCTGCTAGGCAGCAGGAGAGGGATGCCCAGGTCTTTAAATAATCCTCTCTTCCTCAGAGGAGGTGAGAATACACCAATGTGGGATTGTGACCCTGCTGTGGTATTCACACTGCTGCCATAGTTCACATGACTGTGCCAGAATCCTGTAAGACAGGGGTCACCAACGCGGTGCCCGCGGGCACCAGGTCGCCCGTAAGGACCAGATGAGTCGCCCGCGGGCCTGTTCTAAAAAAAATAAAAATAATAATAATTAAAAAAATAAAATAAAAAAATATTTTTTTTATTTTTTTTAAAAATTAAATCTACATAGAAAAAAAACAAGATACACTTTCAATCAGTGCATCAACCCAAACAACCTCCCCCATGCACACTCATCCACACCCACTCACACAAAAGGGGTTATTTCTTTCTGCTACCAATATTCTGGTTCCCACAACATAGACAACACATCTGCAAGTGACACAGTCCCTGAAGCACACATGATTGTATAGGCTGCTGGTCCACTAACATTTTCATTAATTACTATTTTTTATGTAATTATTTTTATATTGTTTTACTTTCTTTTTTATCCAAGAAAATGTTTTTTATTTATTTATCTTATTTTATTTTATTTTTTTAAAAAAGGGCCTTATCTTCAACAGACCAGGTTGTCAATGAAATTAGATTTGTTTAAAGGATTTTTTTTTAAACTAGGCCCAGTCCAGATAATGTCCAAGTCGGACTCAGCAACACACACCTTCATTCATGTACACAGAAAAAAATTAGGGAACACAACAGATTGCATATAATTTATAAACAAAATTACATTTTCAAAATAAGCATTTATGTACAGTCCAGATTATGTCCAGGTCACTCAAATTAGGGAACACAACAACAGATATCATATAATCTATAAACATAATTATACTTTCAAAATAAGCCTTGGAGGACTTCTCATCTTTTTTTTAATGTTTTTTGGCATCATTATCGTTTTCAACCATGTAACTTTCTAAAGTTAGAAAATACTGAATAAATGTTTTAAAGAAAGTAATACTAAGTGAATATCTGTTTTTGGCCTTAAAAATAAACATTTTACCGAGTACTATAATTAAATTGACTAAATCATGATTGTCAATGAACTCTCCTAAAATAACAGAAACCACATTAAGCTTCATAAACAAACCAATCCTTAAACACATTTTTTCAACTTCCACCCAAAACAAAGACACAATATGACAATACCAAAACAAATGCAGGGTGGATTCAGGCTCCTGACAACAAAATCGGCAATCATCTGACTCTGTCATATTCCATAATTTTAACATTTTCCCTGTGGGTAAGAAGTTATAAATAATTTTAATTTGAAAATAACAATTTTGCACATCGATAGTGGTTTTATAGATTAGTTTGAATATGGCATCCCATGGCAACGGGCAGTCAAAAAAGTCCTCCCATTTTTCATTTGTGTTGTATGAGGCAGACTTCAAAGATTTCTTTATTAAATAAAAATTATATATTTTTCTATGTATTTTAGTTCCTTTTTGCCAACTAGAATTTCTTATTAGAGGTTTACAAACTAATAATTTAGTAGTTCCATAATTAATTATTTGTTTCCATCTTTTCCCAATTACTCCAGTTAGTTGATAAAATGAAAAGCTTGAGCAAGCATCACCATACATAGCTCTAAATTCATCATACATCATAATTTTACCATTGTCATTGATAATATCATTGACAAAAATGATTCCTCTTTCAAACATATTTTTCCAAAAGAAAGGCTTTCCATCTATTACAATATTAGAGTTCATCCATATTAACTGCTGCAAAATATCGTCTCTTTTTTCAGGCACATAAAATTGAAAACACCACTATGAGTGGATTGTTTCCTTTATGAACCCCGCCATGTTTCCCAGCAGACTCTCTGGGAGAGGATCACTTGTAAAAAAGGATACAATTTCTTTTGATACAGTACATGTTTTTTGTCCAACAGGACATTTGTGTACCACTCAATGTTTAAATACATCTTTGGAACAATTGATGCTTTTAAAGACAGACACATAGCTTCAAGGTTGAGAAGTTTCAGGCCCCCATATTCATACTCTTTGTACAAAACCTTTCTTTTAATCTTTTCTGGTTTGCCGTTCCAGACAAAATCGAAGACCCTCCGCTCATAAATCTTAAAAAAGTTTTGTGATGGAGCTGGTAATGACAAAAACAAATAAATAAATTGAGGAATAATTAACGAGTTGGCAATAGACATTTTACCATACAAGGTTGTATATATATATATATATATATATATATATATATATATATATATATATATATATATATATATATATATATATATATATATATATATATATATATATATATATATATATACACATATATATATATATATATATATATATATATATATATATATATATATATATATACATATACATATATACATATACATATATATATATATATATATATATATATATATATATATATATATATATATATATATATACATATACATATATACATATACATATATATATATGTACACATATATACACACATTTATACACATATATACATATACACACATATATAAATGTGTACACACATATATATACACATTTACATATAAACACACATATATACATACATACATACATACATAGTACCCATGTAGCCCGCTATATGGGTGTATGCTTCAAAAGAAAAGAGAGGGAGTAGAGAAAGTAAAAAGTGGACTAGTGTAACTCCACGGGCAGGGAACAACATATGGGAAAATCAATGATGATTGGTTGGTTTACATATAAGAACATCCATGATTGGTTGGTTGGTTTACTATGATGAGTCACGATTGGTTAAGATTAGGGAAAAACATTACATACAGGCCAATCAGAGGCAAGATAGGGCGGGTCATTGAACCTGGAAGGGAAATCATAACAGACCCCAAATGACGGCGAGAGAGTCGGAGGAGAGAAGAGGGAATATTAAAGCGGGTGATTTATATATTACAAAAACACTAGTAGAAGATGGCAGAGGGATTCCCTTCCTTAGATTTTTCTTTTAACGATGTAGACGACGTCCAGGAAACCCAAATTGCGTCCACTTGGCCACATTTGGACAAATGTATGCGTTTGTATAAAAAAATGCCCAAAACATTAATTTTAGTTGTTTACCATGTAAGCCTAAATCAAAACTGCTCTCGACATGGAAGACGTGGAATACACATTTAAGAACACAAATGATTGTGGCAGCAGACATGTGATGACTTCTGCTACAGTATAGCCTGTCTAAATGCAACATTTCATTTTTATTGGTGTTTTAGAACAAGACAGTAGCTGACATTTTGTTCATTATTTCTACTGTTTATAAATTGACGTTGAATAGTTGAATCATTTTGAAACATAAACAACATGACTGCAAGATATTTGTTACTTCATGCAATCATAAATGGCTATTCAGATAGAGGAAGTTAGCTAATAGAATAAACATTGTTTGTACTCTTTATGATTTTTGCAGTTGTATTGTGTGTCAAAAGTTGCCTCTGACTATGACAAATGTGAAGGTTTTAGCCACAATCTAACCTGTCTGAATGCTGAATTTCATTTTGCGTTGGGGGTCTGAACCCCCCCCCCCCCTCACACACACCAAGACTATGTCCTGGACCTATTGGGGCCTGTGGCCCTTGGATCCTGGCTACTAGGCTTTTTGAGTTTCAAAAGTTGGCAGGTATGCTTCTAGCTCGGTTGTGAGGCGGTGGTTTGGATTTAAAGGTGCTATAGGTGGTAATGTGGCCTAAAAATGGTACTGCAATCACTGTCAAAATTCTGTAGTCCACTCCCACTCTCCATGACTTAGGTTGCCAGATACGCAACTGAATCCGAATCCTACTCCAAGGAACTTCAAATGGAAATGCTGTAGTCTCTTGTTTATGCTTCTTGCAAGATGGTATATTAAGTAATTATGCCACATTTTACTGATGCCGATTAGCCAAATGTATTTGTAAAGTTACGCAGCAATATTTTCGTCGGGTTGGATTGTTGGCATTACCACTACCATATCAATACACAAAGTAGAAAATCATTACATGTAATGCATTATATTGTGCCAAGCAAATACCACCCCGTATGTGCCTGATGCACATACAGTACCAGAAACCGCAATTAATCATGCTAATGTTGGAACACATTTCCTCAGTTTATTGGCATGTTGAGAATGAAATAGGCACTGACACTACCCATATCCACATGGGTTTTATTTGTCGAAAATACAGTATAAACCTCATCATATTATTAATATACACTCCTTTAAACCGTTCAATGAATTAGTTGATCAATATAATATAACCAGAAATCAGACTTGTCCAGGGTGTACTCCGCCTTCCACCCGAATGCAGCTGAGATAGGCTCCAGCACCCCCCGCGACCCCAGAAGGGACAAGCGGTAGAAAATGGATGGATGGATGGAAATAATTTTTTAAATTGTATCTCTTTTAAACACGCTGTAAAGAAATGCATATCATCTGAAAGTATGTCCTTTAATAGCCATGAACTGGAAGATGCACTTTTTAATCAAGATACAATCAAGAAATTAATTAAAAGTGTTTATGGAATAATAAATGACCATCATACTTGAAATGCAAATGATGCATGTGTTCGGAAATGGATGATCGACTTAAACATTTCAGATGAAAGAGACATATCATGGAATGATATTTGGAAAAATGCCAATAAGCCCTTTAGAAGCACTGAAAATAAGCTGAGTCAGTTTAAGATCTTGAATAGGTTGTATTTAACATCTTCTCAGCTGTTTAAAATTGGTGCAGTAAACAGCAAATTATGTATGAAGTGTTGGGCAGCTGAGGGAACTCTTGTTCATTTATTGTGGGAATGTCAGAGAATAAAAGAGTTATGGTTGAAAACAACAAAAGAAGCAATCACATTCCTAAATATAAACATCCC